>NC_061068.1:15396218-15511478 GCF_021917145.1 Hypomesus transpacificus | reverse complement strand
TTATGCATTTCCCATGCATTTTGTGGATAGGCTGAACATGAGTGTTCATGATCATCCCATCTGTTTGGGGCTGTGGTCTGAGCGCGTCGTTCAGGTTGGGATTGTAGCTCAATTTTCTGCTCATCCAGTCTTCTGCTCGGCTGCTCCACATCTCCTGTTCTCCTGATCCTTCGTGGATTTGTGTCAGCCTGGCATGGAGATTGGTTGGAAAGGGATGTATCCCTATATGGTCTTTTCGCTTCATACCCGGAGTGGAGGGGTGGTTCGGGTGAGAACAGTTCTCTTCTGTGCTCGTTTCTTGAATGCTGATCTACTTCTCTGTCGTCTGTTCCCTTCCTTTGGTCTGTGTCTCAGCATCTCCAGGCTTCTGTGGACTGGATTGTGGCAATTCGCCTTGTTCAGCTTATGAATGGTAGAAAGTAGTTCAGTTTTTGTTTCAAGTAAATCGTCCTTCATCGTCTCCCGGGCAGCTGTGACGTGTGAGAGATCTTGGTTCAGGAGTTGGATTTTTGTGTGGAGAGTGTCATTTTCTTCTTTTAAGTCTTCGTATTGTGATACTCTTTCATTCGTTTCATTCAATACCTTCGCGGTGTTTGACAGTAGTGATGCTGAGTCCTCGTTGCTTTTCAGAACCCCCTGCATTTCTTCTCTTAGGTCTTCAAGATCCGTAGCCAGTTCCTTGTTCTCCTGTTGCAGTGTCTCCCGGAATTCTTGTTCTTTTTCCTTCGCCTTGAGGGCATCCCTGAGGGTTGTTTCCTGTTCCGTTAGCTGTGTTCTAGCTCTCTCCAGTTCTACAGCCAGGTTGCTGGTTTCCTGTTCCAATTGTTTCCTGTGCTCTTGTTCTCTTTGTGCCGCCTTGAGAGCATCTTCTCGATCCTGGAGAGCTTGTGTTCTAGCCGTTTCCAGTTCTTGTCGATCTTGGAGAGCTTGTGTCATAGCTCTTTCCAGGTTGTCAGCCAGGTCGCTGCCTTCCTGTTCTAGTTGCTCGCGTCGTGCTTGTTCTCTTCCTGTCGCCTTGAGGGCATCTTCTCGATCCTGGAGAGCTTGTGTCCATTGTGTGTTGACTTTTGTTATTGCTAACCTGAGCAGTGCAGCATAGTTGAGGCCGAGGCTGGATAGGCATTTGACAATTTGGGATTTGCTCAATGATTGGCCTACATTTTCTATGACCACTTCTTGAATTTTCCTGGTGATCATATCGAAATTTAGATTGGTCAGCGTTTCCACATATCTTGGGTTTTCTTTCTCGGATAGGTGGACAATCAGTTTCTCAGCTTCCGTGAGATGAGACATGTTTAGTTAGCTAAGAATTGGTTTGGCTACCGGAAGTTATTAACACAATGCTATTGTGATAATGTTGATAGGCACTTTAGTTTTTTTGCTAAACAAAATAACGTTTAAAATGAATAAATAATGTAGGCCTATATTAAATCTCAATTTGTTAGTAATCTCGTTAGATTCACTATAATAGACTAGGCAATTTAAATTGAGAAGCTGTTGATTTGTTTTAACCTGAACTGGACTAAGGAAAGTACCATGTATTTAAATACTATAGCACATTAGCCGGTTTAGCTCGTTGAATCAAACGGGTAACAAACCAAATTTATGAGCTGCATCTATAATGTAGCTTCAAATTGCGCAAGGGCTTTACATTAAAGTTTAATTCAATGCAAAAAGTGAAGCTTCTTTTCGAAACTTAAGTTAATCAATGACCAATTGCTTAACAATATGGAAGCATATAGCTTAGTAGAGAACTGCGAAGTCTCTTTCAAAATAAAAGTCCTTCAGGACTAAACCGCATGTTTGTTTCCTGGAACAACTTATCAGTTTCAAGGTTAATTCGTTTAACCCAAAATAGTAAACACCACTAAAATACACCTTTTAGAAGCGTGTATGGTACCAATACAACTAGTGTTGTGACTCTTAAAAAGGTTCTTACGCCTTCCTTTGGAAGTGCTGCCTATGTAGATTTACAAAATGAATTGAACGGGCCGTAGTGTCACTGCGCACGCGCGTACCTCCGCCCAAGTCTAGCTTTTCCGAAGCTAGTTGGTCATAACATAACACAAACAGCCAATTGTACACGACAAAGCCAATGCACTCAGTACACAGCACGGTATTTAAACAGTGTTTAAACCCGTAGCTATCTGGGGGAATAGTTAAATACAACGGAACATTAATTTAACCAACAGGGTGGGAGGGTGGGTTTCAGACGGAAAATCTCCCGTTATAGATCGCTCATTTCAATCTGTTTCAAAGCCTCGTACGGGGCTCCATATGTAGCGTGGTTTGCACGGTTAAGATTAGCAATACTTAATTTATAATAAAGTATACAATTCTTGGGGGCACCACCTCTGATTTATTTAAGGGACAGAGGAAACCTTATTGAATAATAGCACTCGTAATAATCAGTCTAATCTTAAGTAGCGAATTCCATGAAAGTAGAGCAGATCAGATAACGTGAGGGATAACGCGAGTATTATAAACAATGATTTATTTAAGAAAATGTAATTATGATGAACAAATACCAAAGACGTTATAGGCTAGTTGAGAGTGAGTTGAGTTAAACAGTATACAGTAGGTCCTAAACTATGATGAGGGCGGAATACTAGATGGTGGGTTGAGAGCGCGTGGGGAGGGGAAGAGAGAGAGATAGGCTTCAGGAGAACAATGGAGGGAGTCTATGTTAACTAATCCTAACGAAAGTTAGGTTGAATCATTTGCAAACTAAAAATCAAACGTAACAAATTAAATCACAATATGCCAATGTTCACAAGTAAGAAATGTAGCAATATCGTAGTTACTGTTGTCAGTTTGAAGAAGAAGAATCAAAGTTCCGTTCGTCGTTGTCAAACGGTTAGAGCAAAGGAATCTTTCGTTAAAGTTCCTGGTGGTCCAGTGAGTTGCTGATTGAGAAGGATAGGTCAGATGTGTCGCGAACATATCCGGTGAATCCTTGCGAAAAAGCAAGGTTTGCTTGTGCGTCAGGGTTTTATAATCCTTGCTAAAGGGGGGGTATCCTTTTGGAGGTGAACTCTTTGATTGGTCAGTTACTCCCACCTGGGCGTCCATCCTGAGATTGACGTATGGGTGTGAAGTAGTTGATAACTTTTCAGAGTTCAGCTATTTCAAATGTCCATGTATTTCTAATACTTCAACATATAACAATACAACATTAATAAATGGTTTAGTTTGTAGATTAAAATCATTTTGATATCAAAATTAACTGATTTATCATAACAGGAAATGAAGTTACATTAAAACATCAAATTATATTAACACAGCATAAAAGGGAAAGCATACATTATAACACATCAACTACCGTCATTGAAATAGTGTCCATAAGTCATGTAGTCCTTGAGCATATGTTTGTAAATCCAGAAAAGTTAGTCTTTCCTTAAACTCCTTTGTCTGCATACTGTAAGGCCATTTTGGTCTACCTTCTGACCCCATGCTGGGCCAGAAGCTTTGAAGGTCCTGCTCTGGAGATAAGGACAAAGGGGGAAACCCCTTTCTCCTTGTCGGGGGTAGGGGAAAGGTGTGAGGGTACGTGGTTTGTCTGTTGGCTCTGCTACAACACCAAGCACACTTCTTGCTATTCCTAATCCGAAACCCTTCATGCAGTGGAAGAGGCATCAACCACAGGGACTGATGTGGAAATTGACACCATACTGTTGAAACGATGAAGATGGATATGATTATAGATTTATCTGATTGAAAATTAAACCTTTTTTTACCCCTTTTAGTGTTATTTTATATCACTGGAAACCATATGTTAAGCTGTTGACTTATTATAGTTGGGCTTAGTATTATTACCACTAAACGATAGAAGCTATTGAGCCAGAGTGTGAGATCTGGGTGACAGAGGCTGAGGAGTGAGGGAGAAGGCCACCTGGAGGCAGGCATCGTCCTTCGCAGGCAGAGGCCTGAGCTACAAGTCAAGATGCACTGTTTATGACTCCACACCTAGAATCTTATCTGTGGCCGCCTGCACAAGGTCAGCACTAGCCCTAAGCAGTGCGTTAAGCTGGGAACACAAGTCTCTGACTCCAGGTCTATCAGCACCGGATCTCCTCAGGGCTGCATCCTTTCCCCTCTGCTCTTCTCCCTGTACAACAACAGTTGCACCTCCAGTCATCCGTCTGTCAAACTCCTGAAGTTTGCGGACGACACCACCCTCATTGGGCTCATCTCTGGTGAAGACGAGTCTGATTATAGGTGGGAAGCAGACAACCTGGTGACCTGGTGCAGCCGGAACAACCTAGAGCCCAATGCTCTCAAGACAGTGGAGATGGTTGTGGACTTCAGGAAGAATACAGCCCCACTCACCCCCATCACCCTGTGTGACTCCCCAGTCAACCCTGTGGAGTCCTTCTGCTTCCTGGGTACTATCCTCTCCCAGGACCTCAAGTGGGAACTGAACATCTGCTCCCTCACCAAGAAAGCTCAACAGAGGATGTACTTCCTGTGGCAGCTGAAGAAATTCAACCTGCCAAAGACAATGATGGTGCACTTCTACACAGCCATCATTGAGTCCATCCTCACCTCCTCCATCACCATCTGGTACCCTGCTGTCACTGCCAATGTTAAGGGCAGACTGCAGCGTATCTTTTGCATTTTTAACTGGTGATTCTGCACTTGGCAGTTAGGATTTATGAGAAATATTCCTCAGGTTGCTTTGTCGAGTCCATAGTCCTAAGCACAGCTTTTTCTTCCTTGACGCTACCTAACATGCATCTTCGGCTCATATCTTACTGCAAGGTTTTTGTAATATCATACATTTTTATACTTACTGTAATTAAGTCTATTTACTATAAATAATGTTGTATTTACCTTACATAATTTTGGTATGTGTCTTTATATTTCAAATCTATTTTTACGGCCCATCCAACCACCTCATGTTGACTTACCACAGATTTGACCACTGCCCTGTATCCATAACGAAGCCAAATGATTGGTTAGACTGATCGTACTGGATTGAAGTCTTTGATGTGCAGTGAGCCAATGACTGAAGGGCCCTGGGACAGCTGTGTGTCTGTCTTGTGATTGTGGGACGGACCAATGACTCTTGAGAATGATGTATTATAAAATGATGTGTTGTCTGAAGTTCTGTGGGTTTCAGTGTGCATCAGCTGGGAAGTGCTGATGTCACCGGATTCTCCAGTTCTGTCTAGGAAACTAGATGGAGCTGTCTAGCAAATGGTGTTTGTGTACTGTGTTACTGTGTTAAACTCTTAAGAATTGATCAATATAATGCTAGATATTTCTTTTGTCAAAGGAACAATATCTCTCCCACAAAAATGCTCATGGTTGTATCTCATTCCTGACATGCAGTTTCAATGTAACTAATAAGCAACCACATGATCAAAATCAAACATGCAATTGTGATTGAATGTGTAACTATTACTTGTCCCTGAACATGATTACAGACCTCAGTGTCTCCAGTTTGCAGAGTGGATTCCCCAGTCCAGCAGAGAGCAGCTTCATGCCTGAATCCCTCAGGTCACTGTTGCTTAGATCCAGATCTCTCAGAAGGGAGGGGTTTGACTTCAGAGCTGAACCCAGAGAAGCACAGCCTTCTTCTGTGATCTGACAGCCTGACAACCTGTAGAAGGTTATCATGATATGGATTACAAACACTACTATCTTCTAGAGGTAGAAATAAAGAATATCAGTCTAATCATTTCCCATGGGTGTTGTGGTGATGTAGCAGTGGAATGTTGTTCCCCTAGATTACACACTGGATTGTACATGAGGACCAGGTCAAGTGGGTCAAATGGAGAGGGGGAGGTTGATTACTTAATGTCAAGGTCAAAAATTCAATGTGTTCTTGTTTTTTAAGTACATTACAGACATAAATCAAATTGTTGGTGTACAGACCTTTGAACACATATGTTATGTATTTGTAAAATGTATGTTTGTCAAAAATGTATGCGCGTTTTGGTTTGACCCATCGCCCGTTATCTGTGTTCTCGCAGTTAGATTGTTCTTTTCGACTTGACCTCCAGCGAGCGAGGTATGTTGTCTTCGGGTCTGAAAATTGTTAGAGAACTGTGGTGAAATGTCGGGTTCATGTTTTGTAACCAAGTTAATGTTGTAAAATGTATAGTAATGTTTAATTATTAGTGTAAATATTAGAGCTCGCTAACTAGCGTGCCTGTTGTGACTTGTTGGGACGGTGGTTGATGAGGTTCCCATGTCCTCACTCAGGTGGCCGAGAGCAGCAGCGGGGTACATGGAAGGGCTAATTGTACTAGAAAATATGTGTCCGGTATGACTGGGCACTGAGCGTTCTGTTTGGTAATGTACTGTACAGAATAAAGAATGTGTATTAATCCGGCATCTTGACTATTCACGCAGTGTCTTCAAAACTTCCTCGACACTTCCTTGAGAGATTAGGTTGGTTTAGGGCAGTTCTATGGGCGTGTGTGAAGCCCTCTGCAACATTGCTTGTAGAAAGGGCTATACAAGTCATATTTTATTTGAATACAATGAGACGGTAGTCAGTAACCAATGTGAAACATTAAGCTGCCTGAGAAGCTGATTTCACTGAGCTGGATTGAACCTTTGGAATATTCCAGAAACGATCCTGTCTATTGAATACTGAGACATCATGTGGTCATCCTGAGGTACTTCTATTATGTATTATGATTATAAGAAGGATTACAAACACTAATACCCTCTGGATGTAGAAATGAATAATATGAATTTTCCTCTCAAACACCAAGAAGTTTTGATCAATCAGAGGACTGTCTGTCCAGGTTTGCTGACTTTCCTTTTATCTCAAATGGAATCGTACCAAACTATAGTGTCTGAAATTGTATATGCAGTGCACCTTTTTCTTTACTATTTAAAAAAGTCTCTACTTTTTTTAAAAGGGAAGAAAAAGGTGCAGTGGTCTCGTAATTCTTTCCAGAGCTATAGTAGTACAATGCACCAAGAAAGTAATACATATTACATCCAATAGCAGGTCTGTCAGTATACTGTCTGTCTACAATTATATAATGAAGTAGTATGTCTTAAATATATTCCTGTCCCACCCTGGTCTGTTTCACCCATCTCATGTTTGTCTCCACTCCCTCCAGGTGTCTCCCATCTTCCTTCCTACCCTCATTTATCCCTGTGTTTTCTGTTTGGGGACAGTTGTTCTTGTTTGTCAAGCCTACAGTAACAGCATGTTTTTCTCTACCTACTTTTGTCTTTTCTGCCTCTTAGTTCCCCTGGTCCTTACATCCTGCCTGCCCTGACTCTGAGTCTGCCTGCTGCCCTGTACCTGAATGGCTCTGCCTTGTCAACGACAAACCTAGCCTGCCCTGGATAGTCTTTTCCGGCCCCCTTGTACCTTTAATAGACCACAAATTTACAACCAGTGTGTGGTGTGTGACTCAGTGTGTGGTGTGACATTTTAACTTTACTAATGTCTCATGTAGAACATAATACATACCTCAGTGTCTCCAGCTTGCAGAGTGGATTCCCCAGTCCAGCAGAGAGCAGCTTCATGCCGGCATCCTTCAGATCATTGTTACTTAGCTCCAGTTGTCTCAGGAAGGAGGCTGACGTTAGAGCTGAGCTCAGAGAAGCACAGCCTTCCTCTGTGATGTGACAGCCTGACAGCCTGTAGAAGGTAATCATGATATGGATTACAAACACTACTATCTTCTAGAGGTAGAAATAAAGAATATCAGTCTGATTATTTTCCTCTTAAACACCAAGACGGTTTGATTAGTCAGATGACTGTCTGTCTTGGTTGTTTGAGTTCCCTCTATCTCAATCTGAATCCTACCATCCTATAGTATGTCAGAAATTACACATCCAGTTAAATAGTAGTACAATACACCAAGAAAGTATTACATACTGCATACAATAGAAGGTCTGTCAGTTCCCAAGGCAGCACACTTTTTTGGCTACCGTATTTTCCGGACTATAAAACGCACCTAAAAGCCTTTAATTTTCTCAAAAAACAACAGTGCGCTTTATAATCCAGAGTGCTTTATATATGGATTAATTCTGGTTGTGCTTACTGACCTCAAAGCGATTTTGTGTGGTGCACGGCACTCTGTCAAAATGTTTTAGAACGACTTTGGTAAACTTCAAAGCCACATCGCTTGTAGCATTACGACTACCGCAGTCAGAGGTGTCCGCGGAGTAATACATACTGTGCTTCACTATAATATTACAGTGTGTGTGTATAAGGAGCCCAATGTTGGGAGTTATTGTGAATACGCTCATTAACGTTTGAACAATGTTAAGAGTTATTGTGAACACGTTTAATAAAGTTTGACTGACTGACTTATCTGACTGTTTTGTTTTGCTTAATGCGCTTTATAGTCCGGTGCGCTTTATATATGAAAAAAGATTGAGAATAGACCATTCATTGACATTGCGCCTTATCATCCAGTGCGCCCTATAGTGCGGAAAATACGGTATTTCTGATACTCAACCCTTGATGCAGGGACAGTGGTGTTGACCACAGGGACGGATACAGAACATCATAAGCCATCCCAAGACATCATACCATAATATAATGAAGTCATATGTCTTAAATATATTCCTTTCCCACCCTGATCTGTTTCACCCATCTCATGTTTGTCTCCACCCCCTCCAGTTGTCTCCCATCTTCCTTCCTACCCTCATCCCTGTGTTTTCTGTTCGGGTCAGTTCTTCTTGTTTGTCAAGCCTACAGTACCAGCATGTTTTTCTCTACCTCCTTTTGTCTTTTCAACCTCTTCTTAGTTCCACTGGCAGCGTTGTAGTACTCGTGACTGGTGTCACATCTGGGGGAATATCACTAAATTGCCTGTGCATTGTTTAATTTATTTGTAATATTATAACTGTTATTGGATGTAAAACATCACGCTTCAAATGCAACCAACAATTTAACTCCTTTCTCATTTTAATTCACCCATCACCCCAATTTGCACCTCAAAAGGGAATGAGGAAGATAGGCCACGAAACAGTGGCTGTCTGAAGATGTTGGCCAAATCAGCTATAATTAAATTTGGTTACCTGAACTGTGGCATCACGAGAGGACGTGTTTTAGAGGGGCGGTACGTTTTCCCTCTGCGAATGGCTACCATGCCACAAGATGGCTGACGCGAGAACTACACCTCCCAGAATGCACCACGCCGACAGCTGCAAATGCCTCAGTCCTCTGATTGAGGTAGGAGCACAGGCGGGGGAGGGAGAGAGGACAAAAGGCTCGATACAGAGACCAAGAGAAGGAGAGCGTACCTGGCATAAGCAGAGGTCGGTGCCAGACTTATGAGTTTTGATACCCTTGGTAGGATCCAAGGCGCGGAGCAACCTTTTTGTGCCTGACGTAACTTTTATTTTGCTTCCTGACCTGTTTTTGGTAAATAAACCAGTTTATTTTGTTTGAACCCAGTTTTGCCTGCTCTGTCTAGTGTTTATGCACTGCCCTACACCCCGCATCACGGTCTAGCCTCTCATGATGTCCTCATCTTCACGGAAACCTGGTTAAACAGCGGAATACCGGAACACACATGCTCCGGGTGGATAGAACATTAGATGGCTCCGGTAAGACCAGAGGTGGTGGATTGTGCATTTACATTAACAAAGCTTGGTGCACAAACTCTGCTATTGTTGGGAGTCATTGTTCAGCTAACCTTGAGTTTCTCATGGTTAAATGTGACCGTTTTATCTACCGCGGGAGTTTACTTCCACCATTATAACTGCAGCCTATATTCCCCCGGATGCTGATGCCAAGCTTGCTATGAGAGAACTTTACACAGCCATCAGTAAACAACAGACTGTTCCCCCGGAAGCTGCGTTTATTGTCGCAGGTGACTTTAATCACTCAAACTTAAAGTCAGTGCTACCAAAGTTTCACCAGCATGTTTCCTGTCACACCAGAGGAAACAAAACCTTAGACCATGTTTACACAAACATGGCTGGAGCTTACGTTGCGACACCCCTCCCCCATCTGGGGCAGTCAGATCACGTTTCTTTGTTCCTCACCCCTAAATATGCACCCCTCATCAACTGTGTGCAGCCATCAGTGAAGACCATCAAGGTGTGGCCTGCGGGGGCAGATTCCACATTCCAGGAAAGGTTTCTACACACAGACTGGAGTGTATTTGCTTCTCAGGCAACCAGTGGCGCTCACACGGACATTGACTCCTACACCTCCTCTGTATTGGATCATATCAATACCACCATTGACAGTGTTACAACCCAGAAACAAATCACCACATACCCAAATCAGAAGCCATGGATGAACAGGGAAGTGCGACTCCTGCTGAAGTCACGCAACACTGCCTTCAGATCAGGAGATGCACAAGCCTACAGCACATCCAGAGCAAACCTGAAAAGGGGCATCAAAAAGGCCAAGCACTGCTACAAGCTAAAGATGGAGGGACACTTTCCCAACTCTGACACTCTAGTCTGAGGTGCCCTAAGGACTACCGCCCTGTAGCACTCACACCCATCGTTATGAAGTGCTTTGAGCGGCTGGTCCTGGAACACCTAAAAGACTCTCTACCATCCACATTGGACTCTCACCAGTTTGCCTACCGCAGCAATAGGAGCACAGAGGATGCCGTTTCCATGGCACTCCACTCTGTGCTCACTCACCTGGATAATAAGAACGCTTATGCACGCATGCTGTTTGTTGACTTCAGCTCAGCATTCAACACTGTCATCCCAACCAAGTTAATAACCAAACTTGGAGACCTGGGAATCAACACCTCAATGTGTAACTGGATTTTGGACTTCCTAACTGACAGACCCCAGAATGTTCGATCAGGACTCACCTGCTCCACATCCATCACACTTAACACTGGTGAACCACAGGGCTGTGTGCTAAGCCCATTTCTCTACTCCATCTTCACCTCCGACTGCAAGCCTGTGTATGGATCTAATTCCATCGTCAAGTTTGAGGACGACACTACGGTGATTGGACTGATCAGCAACAACGATGAGACTGCCTATAGGGAGGAGATCCAGCACCTGGCCACATGGTGCACCGAAAATAACCTGCTCCTCAACACCACTAAAACAAAGGAGCTCATCGTGGACTTCAGGAAAATGTCTGGAGGCACGCACGACACCTTCCACATCAATGGAATGGCTGTTGAGCGTGTCTCCAGTTACAAGTTCCTGGGGACCCACATCTCGGCGGACATGTCGTGGACGACCAACACCTCCAGCCTGGTCAGGAAGGCTCACCAGCGCCTCTTCTTCCGGAGGACACTGAGGAAGAATCAGCTCTCCTCGGCGATCATGGAACTTCTATTGCTGCGCAATAGAAAGCATCCTGACCAACTGTGTCGCAGTGTGGTATGGGAGCTTCTCTGTTGCGGAACGCAAGGCACTGCAGCAGGTGGTGAAAACTGCCCGGCGCATTATAGGGACTGTACTACCTGCCATCGAGCACATCCAAAGGATACGCCGAGCTCGCAGCATCCTCAAGGACTCCTCTCACCCAGCCTACACACTGTTTTCTCTACTGCCCTCCGGCAGGCGTTTCAGGAGCCTCCGGACCAGGACCAGCAGACTAAAGAACAGGTTTTCCCCAGAGCTGTTTCTTTACTGAACTGGAACCCCCGTTGATCCACCCCCTCATATACAGCTAACTCTCCTCTTCTACCTCACATCTGCCCCCCTCATATACAGCTAACTCTCCTCTTCTACCTCACATCTGCCCCCCTCATATACAGCTAACTCTCCTCTTCTACCTCACATCTGCCCCCCTCATATACAGCTAACTCTCCTCTTCTACCTCACATCTGCCCCCCTCATATACAGCTAACTCTCCTCTTCTACCTCACATCTGCCCCCCTCATATACAGCTAACTCTCCTCTTCTACCTCACATCTGCCCCCCTCATATACAGCTAACTCTCCTCCTCTACCTCACATCTGCCCCCCTCATATACAGCTAACTCTCCTCTTCTACCTCACATTTGCCCTCCTCATATACAGCTAACTCTCCTCTTCTACCTCACATCTGCCCCCCTCATATACAGCTAACTCTACTCTCCTACCTCACATCTGCCCCCCTCATATACAGCTAACTCTCCTCTTCTACCTCACATCTGCCCCCCTCATATACAGCTAACTCTCCTCTTCTACCTCACATCTGCCGTCGCTTTGTTATTTGCACTACTGGAATGTCAATTTGCACTCCTGTCTGTTTATTACAGTAACAACTGTTTACTTATGAATCTTGCACTACATTACCTTAACTGGATTATGCTCATTTGCACTGCCGACTGTTATTTACAGTACCAACTGTTTACATTTGCATTTTTGCACCGTACTTCTAACTGTAATATGCAATCACTTTCCACTGCACTTTTACACATTTTAGGGATAGCTTCTGTCCATACTTTACTGCACTACACTGTATATCCTGCACTTACTGCTATTGCACTTCTGGTTAGACCTAAACTACATTTCGTTGCCTTGTACCTGTACTTGTGTAATGACAAAGTTGAATCTAATCTAATGATACCACAGAACCAAAAAGAGTTTACAATAATGTCCAAAAGAAAACACATCATGTGTAATTATGAGACGCTCACTGAGGGACTAGGCCTACATAAAACCTTTACAGGCATTTAGAAAGAAAACATAAAAAAACGTTTGCCAGCTGCCACTGTACAAAAACTCTTCAGAACTCTTCTCTTCCCCCATTACACAAAGAGATTTAGCAAGTATTAGCTATGTAACATGCTGTATGTTTCAGGGCGTCAGTTTCAGTTGCTTGGCAGATCTTGTTTGTGATAACTAGCCAAGCCACCCAAAGCTAACTTAACTTGAGTGAGAGAGAGATGTGAAAGCAGAGACCGAGTACTAATGTGCCTTTAAGAAAATAAAAAATATTAAAATAATATTTAAAAAGCTGCATTGCCTGGCCACGGACACAGCACTACTTTAAGAGTGCTAATTACAGTTACAGATCAAATCTAACTTTGTACCTAGTCAAACCCTACTGCTTGAGTGTTTTGAGTGTTCTGGTCTTGACCCGGTATCACCCTGCCTTGGACTTGACTCGGTATCGCCCAGTCTTGGTCTTAGTCTCGACCCCTCAAAGTCTTGGTCTTGTCTCGGTCTCGATACACCTTGGTCTCGGTTTAGGTGGTCTTGACTACAACACTGTCCCCTGGTCTTGACCTCCTGCCTGGCCTGACTCTGAACCTGCCTGCAGCCCTGTACCTGAATGACTCTGTCTTGTGGATTACAACCCTTGACTGCCCTGACTATTCATTGGCCGGACCCCTTGTACCTTTAATAGACCACAAACTTAAGACCAGTGTGTGATTCAGTGCGTGGTGTGAGATTGTAACTATAGTTGTGTCATGTTGAACATGAATACAGACCTCAGTGTCTCCAGCTTGCAGAGTGGATTCCCCAGTCCAGCAGAGAGCAGCTTAATGCCTGAATCCCCCAGGTTGTTGTTACTCAAGTCCAGCTCTGTCAGATCTGAGGAGGGGAGAGCTGAGGCCAGCGCTTCACAGCACCGTTCTGAGAGGTTACAGTCATTCAGCCTACATGACATAAGGAGAAAATGAGACATTATGAAACTATGAGTCATAGTTTCTGCGATAGAATCATACAACAATCAAATTTACCTCACAATATGTGCTAAGTCATATTGTTATTTAAATTCTTCAAATGCCTTATACATACAGAGCAGTTTTGGAGTCTTTGACCACTGGCAGCAGACTCAGAAGACCTTTCTCTGATCTGGAGTATATCTTCAGGTCAAACACGTCCATCTTCTCTTCTGAAGTCAGCAACACAAAGACCAGAGCTGACCACTGTGTTGATGAGAGCTTCTTCTCACTGGAGAGACTTCCTGAGCTCAGGTAGTGTTGGATCTCCTCCACCAGAGAATGGTCATTCAGTTCATTCAGACAGTGGAACAGATTCATGCATCTCTCTGCAGAGGGATCCTCTCTGATCTTCTCCTTGATGTACTTGACTGTTTCCTCATGGCTCTCTGTCTTGTTACTTTTCTGAGTCAGTAGGCCTCGTAAGTGAGTCTGGTTGGACTCCATTGAGAGGCCCAGGAGGAAGCGGAGGAAAAGGTCCAGCTGTCCATTCTTACTCTGCAAGGCCTTGTCCACAGCACTCTTGTAGAATCGGACTTCTGGTTTCTTTTTGAAAAGAGCCAACAGTTTGTTGGAACTGGAAGCTAATGGAGTCTCAGACATCAGATTCTGCTGGTTGTTGATGAATGAGAGAAACACAAACACAGCAGCCAGAAACTCCTGAAAGCTCAGATGGACAAAGCAGAACACCTTCTCCTGGAAGGCTTTACCATCCTGTCTGAAGATCTGTGTGAACACTCCTGAGTCCACTGAGGCATCACGGACATCAATGCCACACTCTGTCAGGTCTTTCTCATAGAAAATCAGGTTGCCTTTCTCTAGCTGGTGGAAGGCCAGTTTTCCCAGTGACTGAATACTCTGAATGCTCTCTACATCCCAGTGTGGATCTGTCTCAGCTTTCCCAGCATACTTCACCTTCTTCTGTTTGGTCTGTAACACCAGGAAGGTTGTGTACATCTCAGTCAGGGTCTTGGGCATCTTCTCTTTCTTCTCTGTTCTCAGCATGTGTTCAAGGACTGTAACAGTAATCCAAGAGAAGACTGGTATGTGGCACATGATGTAGAGAGTCCTTGATGTCTTGATGTGTGAGATGATTCTCCCGGCCAGGATCTCATCACTGCATCTCTTCATGATGTACTCATCCTTCTGTGGGTCATTGAACCCTCGTACCTCTGTCACCAGGTCAACACACTCAGAAGGGATCTGATTGGCTGCTGCAGGTCGAGTGGTGATCCAGATGAGAGCAGAGGGAAGCAGCTTTCCTCTGATCAGGTTGGTCAGCAGAACATCCACTGAGGTGGACTCTGTGACATCACACCAGCTCTTGTTCTTTTTGAAGGCTAAGGGCAGTCGACATTCATCCAGACCGTCAAAGACAAACAGAACGTTGTACTTGTCGTAGATGGAGATTCCTGATTCTCTTGTTTCTGAGAAGAAGTGATGGACAAGTTCCATCAGACTGAACTCTTCTCCAGCCAACAAATTCAGCTCTCGAAACGGCAGAGGAAAGATGAACTGGATTTCCTGATTGGCTAGTCCTTGAGCCCAGTCCGTGATGAACTTCTGCACAGAGACAGTTTTTCCGATGCCAGCAACTCCTTTTGTCAGAACAATTCTGATAGGTGTGTCTCGTCCAGCTGAGGGTTTAAAGATGTTGTTGCATGTGATGGCTGTTTCTGGTCTTGCTGATTTCCTGGATGCTGTCTCAATCTGTCTCACCTCATGTTCTTTAATGACCTCTCCACTCTCACCCTCTGTGATGTAGAGATCTGTGTAGATATTATTGAGAAGAGTTGGGTGTCCTTGTTTAGCTATGCCCTCAAACACATTTTCAAACTTCTTCTTTAGTTCAGATTTGAGTTTCTGTCGACAAATCTCAGCAAGCTCATCTAAACAAAAAACAACACAAGTGTGTTAAGTGTGTATTTTTGCTAAACGTAGTTTGGATTATTCACAGATTATGAACTGACAATGTTTCCTCTACATTCAGTTAAAAACATATTTCAAATCTATGCTCATTTATTAGGTACACAATAATGAAACAGCTTAGTACACTCACACATAGTACAGAGTCATAGGAAGATCTACACATCATTGGGCTACTCTGAATCTCATAACTTTCTTTGTATATCTAACCTTCATCATGTACCATCAATCGGTCAACTCAGACTAAATATGGAGTCTCTTACTTTTCTCCAGAGTGTCAGCCAGCTCCTTCTGGTTCATGTTCCTCAGGACGTGCAGTGTGATCTTCAGAGCTCCCTCTCTGGCACTGCTCTCCTGCTTCTGATATTCAGGGTCCACCACTTCCTGGTCCTCCCTCTGACTCTCTAAGCCTTCTGGGAAATCTGAACTCAGAATCCTCTTCATCCTCTTCAGCTCTTTCTTCACAAACTTGATAACAGTCTCCTCAAGCACCTGAAACAGAGAGGGAAGATATCAGACGAACCAGAAACTTTATACACAGTAGAACAATATGATAACAATGATTCTGTCTTGTTTGTACTTTAAGGCCCTGTCACACCGTAACGTTCTGGTCGACGTTCTATGACGTTAGAGGAAACGTTGGTAATCGTCCATGGTCGCTGGTATAGCGCCAGAAGAGCGTTGTGTGGACGCTGGTGATGCTGGGCGGTGATTGATGGAGAACGCTGGTCCAAAAAAAAAAAACGTGCACAAAAGTTCTCATGGGGAACAGCGTTCTTCAACGTTTAATTTTAAACGCTTGATAACGCTGAAGAACATTTATGGAACGTTTGACTAACGTTGCACACGTTTGGCTATCGTTAGTCGTTGTTACCATAGCGTTACTTGGTTGTTATTTATCGTTTGCTTTCGTCGCACGTCGTCGCGACCCAGTGACACGTCATCACACGCTAATAGTTTTCAGGGGTGTCTTACTTGGTCGCTGTAACACGCTCCTCATGCGTCAGTCCCACGCTAGTCATGCGTTATAGTCACACGTTAGTCACACGCCAGATGTGTCCACCTCGCCCTAGAATGCTTGAAATTGAACAATTTGAACGTTCAGAGAACATTGACTAGAACGTTATCAGGGTGGCCGAGGGTCCTTAAAAAGTCTTAAAAAGTCTTAAATCACTTTTCCTAAAAATTAGGCCTTAAAAAGTATTAAATTGTCTTAAATTCAGATTGGTTGCGTCTTACAATTTTTTTGTGTCATTTCACTGCGAAAATGCAGGCAATCTGTTCTGTCAGGTCGAACTTTTTTTTTGTTGCGCTGCGTTGTCTATGGTTCGGTCAGAGCGTAGCCTACTGCGCAGATTTTGATGACGTAAAGCATTGGCAATACAGCAATGGTTGATAGCCACTCAATTTAGAAACATGGGGAAATGAAAGTTAAATTACAAATGGCTTGAAAAGAACGAGTATTCTTGGTTAAGGTTGGTGCCTGGAAATGCTTATGAAGTGAACTGAGGGTCGGAAAAATTGATAATTTGGGTCAATGGGGATCAGAGCGATGGAATCGCTCGTGCAGAGCAAAAACACGCAGACTACAAAGGCCACGCCAGAAGTTTCTGCTCCAACATTTCCATTGCTAGCAACAATGTCAACGCTACAACGGTGGATGTTACAGTGGGTGGCAAATGTATAGTAGAGGTGCGCAAAACCACTTTCGGCCAATCATGTTTTTAGGTGATAGGGACCCATTTATGGCATAATTTACCAACAGAAATAAAAACACAAACCGAACTGAAAACATTCAATAGAAAGATGAAACACCAGCTGAAAGAAAAGTCAGGTCCATAAAGGCAGGAGCGCACAATGTCTCTGTTGTTCCTGTTGTAATGTATTGTGTTGTTACGTGATGTGCTGTTGGGTGTAATGTGGTCATGAATCTGTGAAATGTTGATATACTAATATATTGCATCTGCTGCATGATTGTGTAACTCACACTATGCAGTAGAAAGGTTTGACCAGGGACTGGGGTTGCAAATTAGCCTATTGGCTAAAAACCTTTAATGCAACACATCTACAACATTATCTATGTATGTAATAATGTGCGCTGCATTGTCCCTGACAAATAAACAAATAAATACAAATTATGATAGGAAATCCAGAGCCAACAATGCCATCTGACCTCTGAGCAATTACACATTTAGTCAATGTTCTTGAACTCAACCGATTATTGTCATTTTACTATACTGTTCATTTTGAACAGACATCAGACATCAGTGTGTTTATTTGGAAAGATTACTGTAAATTTCCACTTTTGATTTGTATTTCCATTGTAAGTTTGGTCTTAAATTTAATTTAGAAGTGGTATTAAAAGGTCTTAAAAAGTCTTAAATTTAACTTGTCTACCTGTAGACACCCTGGTTATGGTGTGACGGGGCCTTAAGATGAACACAAAACTTACTGTGAATATGGAGGACAAGTCCTCATGGTGACTCTGGTCTGAGTCAGACTTCTCCTGTTGATCTCTGAGGACAAGAGAGAACATTACTTAACCACATGAACCACATGAACCACATGTACAAGGGCTGATCATCTACTAAAGAGTTTATCATACATAAGCATGAGTGGTAAACTGAACTGTATCCACTCATGCATACACACAGAGACACTGTATAAGACTGATACCATCACTACCAAGTAAACCATCTTCTATACCACTACAAGGCACTATTCCTTTAATACATTCATCAAAGATAGGAGCACTGTCACCCCCAGGTAAACAAGTGTGTTGTGTTTCAACCAGACACTGAAGAAGGACATCAGGGTCCACCTCACACAGGGCTGCATGTTTGCTAGTGTGAAAGAAGTTTTGGGCCTATATGTACAATGAATGTGTTTCAGGAAGAAGCTTGATACAATGTATGTTAATTCAACTCCATTTGGTAGAGATGCCACCTGTAGTTTTATAACACCTAACTAGGAGACATGAAGTCTAAGAGACATGAAGTCTGGGTGACCTGATAAGGTTCTTGTCACCTGGGGGGAAGAGACAGTTGGTCTGAAGAAAATGTGGATTCAACTGTATTGTTCTAAGGATTTAACCAATGACAGAAGAGAATTGGTATAGCTTCAGGTCTGTAGGATGGACCAATGGCTTTTGAGAACTGTTGTATCTATAAAATGGTCTGTTGAAGAATGTTCTGGAGGGTTCAGGGCCATCAGCTGAGTAGTGCTGGTGGGCTGGATTCTCCCGGTTCCATTCTAGAATGCTAGATGGAGTTGTATGGAATTGTCTTTGTGTTATTGTCTTATGTTTGTGTGCTGATGATGTTATGTTGGTAACGTTATTATGCTTAAACCTACGTCAAATAAACATTAACTCTATACTTCACCCAACTTCAGCTTGAACAATTGGTTTGTCTGCAAAAACTACCAAGACAGTTTTGGAGGAGGCACTAGGATGTTCATTGAAGTGCGACCTGGACTCGTGAGTGGCAAGAATTAGATTCTTCCTCAGTGTCAGGTGGTTCAATGCGGCATTTTGAACAGGGGAAAGTGGTGAGTTACTGAGATTGATTACTTTGAGTGAAGTTGTGGTGAGGCTGAAGTTATTGTTGAATTTGATGGGGTTTTGTTTGAATGGTACAATTTTAGTCTGATAAATAGATGTGCAATTCTATTTCTTACATTTACTTAATTCGGGTCCAAATGGTGATATTGCTACATTCCTACTGTAAACCCTCTGTGTTTAGTCTTTGAGTAGTTCAAAGATGCAGTTGTGGTCTGTGTTAAGTCTTTGATGTTGTTCAAAGCTGCAGATGTGGCCAGTTTATGTTGCTGCGCCAGTTGTCATATGCATTGTGCATATGGTTGTCCATCCATGGGTGTGTGGATGAGTGTTTGGGTAATGTGGAATGTTCTTGAAATTCACAGTGGATGATCTGTGAATGGATTGGTTGAAATTGTCATATCTAGTTACCAATTGTTTTTATTTTCTCACAAATACATATTATTGCGATATTTTAGGGAATTGTGTGAGCTATCTAGGTCTATTGAAGTCATGTAATTACTAAAGTATACTAATACATGTTGAAGGGTTCAAGGCCCGTTGCGTTGAAGTCGTACAAAGGATTTTGAGTCCCATTAGGGGTTACGAGTTCTGCATGAGTTTATTGCTACTGAGATGTGTGTGTTATGATAAATTCTTAGTTTGGTGGTGGACCAATGCGTGGCAAACATTGGTTAATAAATCCTAACCAAATTGACAAGTTGCAGATTGTCGACCAGAACTGAGATGGATGTGTAAACGGCTAATCTGATGTGGTGGTTTCCATGTTGAATTTGAATCCCGACTTCTCTTTTATGTGAGGAAGGAGAAGTTAAAGAAAAAGTGAGGAAATTGTATAAGTTTGTCTTTTGTGTTAAATGTTTGTTTGAAACAACGAGGAGTATAAGAAAATAACTAATCCATAAAATACACATAATTTTTTCTTCCGAATGTGCTAGTCCGCCGTCTGTTGAACAATGTCTGCTAAAAACTGCCAGAAAGACAGCGCTTGGATCGGAAAGATCAAGGCTGTGGTTTCGTGAGTGTCCAGAGAGACAGGGAAAAATGGCAAAGGGATTTGTCACAGTTTACAGACAGAATCAACAGCGATGGTGGCAAAGGAAGGAATTGCAGTTTCAAAATTGATACTACGGAAGGGTAATTGCCTAACACATGCGCACACACAACGAGAGACGACAACTACACAATGACATTTTGTATCCTGATTAGGAATTGTATTGAAGCTGGATTTTTGTTTTGTTTTTGAAAAACTGTTTATTGTTGGATGACATTAATTGTACAAAAAGAAAAACTGTGGAAATGTGAAAGAAGTTTTGGGCCTATATGTACAATGAATGTGTTTCAGGAAGAAGCTTGATACAATGTATGTTAATTCAACTCCATTTGGTAGAGATGCCACCTGTAGTTTTATAACACCTAACTAGGAGACATGAAGTCTAAGAGACATGAAGTCTGGGTGACCTGATAGGGTTCTTGTCACCTGGGGGGAAGAGACAGTTGGTCTGAAGAAAATGTGGATTCAACTGTATTGTTCTAAGGATTTAACCAATGACAGAAGAGATTTGGTATAGCTGTAGTCTGTAGGATGGACCAAGGACTTTTGAGAACTGTTGTATCTATAAAATGGTCTGTTGAAGAATGTTCTGGGGGGTTCAGGGCCATCAGCTGAGTAGTGCTGGTGGGCTGGATTCTCCCGGTTCCATTCTAGAATGCTAGATGGAGCTGTATGGAATTGTCGTTGTGTTATTGTCTTATGTTTGTGTGCTGATGATGTTATGTTGGTAACGTTATTATGTTTACACCTACGTCAAATAAACATTAACTCTATACTTCACCAGACTTCAGCTTAAACGATTGATTCTCTCAAAAACTTCTAAGACACTAGCAGCCTGCTTTAGACACTGCAGCACTCCTCCACCCAGGAGTTGAAGACCTTCTGGTCTCAACCAGTCTAAGAGGACTGAGCCCCGCCCGGTCTGTGCTCATACCAGGCCTGGTACCTGCAGGGCTGGACACTGACTCTCATGCTGTCTGTGTCTGTGTGTGAGTGTATGTGTGTGTGTGTAGGGAGGTTATTGTTGTCAAACAAATACATTTAAACACTATCACTACAATCCCATATAAACTATAAGACAAATATATTATAATATAGGAATATTGAGTCCCAGTACAGACGGCTTCTTCACATCATGTCACCTTCATCACATAACATTGAACACCAGCAGAGGTCAGTACATACCCTTCCTCATTAGAAAGTCCTCCTCCATCACTGAAGTTGAAAGGTGGTTCCATAGACCTGTCACTCTTCATGGACACACAGCTGGGTAGAGGTGAGGCGGGTCTCTGCTGTCTCATCCTGTCAACAAACACAACAAAGTGTCTTACAAACATAGATCATTTAAAGGAGACACCAGATATCCTATCCAACAACATTCCGATTGTTTGCGACCTCAACATTGAGTAACAGCTGTACAGAGGAGAGAGTTTCTTTAGGGATTTTGTCCTTATCTTCTCTGAGGGTTTAGGTTTGGTTATCGGTGCTGATCTGTGGTTCTCAGATGATGTTCCTGAGTGTGATAACTATGTCCCACTACAGGTTATTAGTCACCTCAACAATGAACACCAGCAGAGGTGACAACAGAAGACACACGGTCTGTGTCACAGCCAGACTTACAGTCATGAGCTCCAACTCTCCTGGAATTACAGACACTAGGAATGTTTAGTAGGAATGCCAGGTAAAGCTCATGACTTCAAGATCAAGTTGGCCCTGCGGATGGCTGCCTTGGTCAGTCGGTGCCCTGTGTTTGTTTTGTTGATAGGCTAAATTCAGTGTGAGAATGTATTTCCTACGGCAGCTGAAGAAATTCAGCCTGCCAAAGACAATGATGGTGCACTTCTACACAGCCATCATTGAGTCCAGCCTCACCTCCTCCATCACCATCTGGTACGTATCATCCACACTGCTGAAAAGGTGATCGGCTGCAAATTGCTTAACCTCGAGGACCTGCACACCTCGAGGACCCTGAGGCGAACGAGGAAGATTGTGGCCGACTCCTCCCACCCTGGACACTCAGTTTATCCATCTGCTGCTGGCCTCTTCAACAAGGCCAAGGACTCCCACTGCCATTAGAACTTGGATCTATTTAATCCATCCACCACTTATTTGCACATTGCACAAGCCATCTTCATATTGCACTGTTATCCAAATGTTATCCTATTTTTATATATATTTTATATTTTAGATATTGTTTAGTTGTTTAGAATGAGTTATTGTACGCACTAGTGTACATTTCTAGTCTTTTTTAAGATTCTTATGTTTATTGTATGCACCTTTACATTTGTTTGAATTTACATGGCGAACAATCCAAATTCGGATTCTGATTCTTATTGTCACAAAGTAAACCATAATCTATTCCACTAGATGGCAATGTTCCTGTATAACATTAATCAAATATAGAAACACTGTCACCCCCAGGTAAACAAGTGTGTTGTGTTTCAACCAGACACTGAAGAATGACATCAGGGTCCACCTCACACAGGGCTGCATGTTTGCTAGCAGCCTGCTTTAGACACTGCAGCACTCCTCCACCCAGGAGTTGAAGACCTTCTGGTCTCAACCAGTCTAAGTGGGCTGAGCCCCGCCCGGTCTGTGCTCATACCAGGCCTGGTACCTGCAGGGCTGGACACTGACTCTCATGCTGTCTGCGTGTTTGTGTGTGTGTGTGTGTGTGTGTGTGTCTGTGTGTGTGTGTGTGTGTGTGTGTGTGTAGAGAGGTTATTGTTCTCAGACTTTCACTAGAGCTGCACTGATCTCTCTTATTTGTATGTAAAGCTATTATAACACAATTACATGTTAACAATAAATGTCAAGTCTTTTAAGGTGGAGAAGTAACTCACAGGCGTATCCTGGAGTTCGCTCTAGTCTCTACTGAATTAGAGAGAGCAGCTTTGAATAACATGTCTGCACCGATATGGAATGACCTCATGGTAGTATGGTATGGATTGCATAATTGCATTAGTTTCAGGGTAGTTTGTTGTGGTTGTGTTGTGGTTGTGTCTCTGTGTTAATGTCAGGTAAAGTTCAACATTAAAGCAGCACAGTGGACTGGTAGGTTGTGGTCCTGTCTCTCACTGATCAAACACAACAAGGAGGTCAAAGGTGTTGATGTGCCTGATGGTGGTCTAGTGGTTAAACCATAGATACATAAAGAGAAGACCAACACCACATGTCAATGACATGATACTAAATAACAGCTCCTTCTCACTGTGTAGCTCTACCTCATGGTCTGAACATCAGCCAGGCTATGAGTTCTGACTTTGTTTAGTAGAAATGTCACATGATGATCCTGAATCTAATGATGATGTTATACTTCAAATTATTTATTGTGTGTTGTCAATTAATGTATGTGGCCTACCTACCTGTATACACTACACACAGACGGCTTCTTCACATCATGTCACCTTCATCACATAACATTGAACACCAGCAGAGGTCAGTACATACCCTTCCTCATTAGAAGGTCCTCCTCCATCACTGAATGTGATAGGTCGATCCATAGACCTGTCACTCTTCATGGACACACAGCTGGGTACAGGTGAGGCTGGTCTCTGCTGTCTCATCCTGTCAACAAACACAACAAAGTGTCTTACAAACATAAATCACTAAAGGAGACACCAGATATATCATACTGTCCAACATGTGTTGCTGTAGTCATTCATCAGATGGGTTTAAAACCAGGCTTGAATATTGCTGTTCAACATGAATGAGAGTCAGACAGGCAGGTTTCCAGACCTGTTGTTACTCTGTATCTCTCACTGTGAACCTTTACCACATGGTCTGTATGTCAGCCAGGCTGGCAGTCAGCAGGTCTAACCCTGTGTTTTAGTAGGTATGTGATGGGGGATACTTTAGTATCTACAGTCAGCAGCTCTAACCCTGTGTTTTAGTAGGGATGTGATGAGGGATACTTTAGTATCTACAGTCAGCAGCTCAGACCCTGTGTTTTAGTAGGGATGTGATGAGGGATACTTTAGTATCTACAGTCAGCAGCTCTGACCCTGTGTTTTAGTAGGGATGTGATGAGGGATACTTTAGTATCTACAGTCAGCAGCTCTGCCCCTGTGTTTTAGTAGGGATGTGATGAGGGATACTTTAGAATCTACAGTCAGCAGCTCTAACCCTGTGTTTTAGTAGGGATGTGATGAGGGATACTTTAGTATCTACCAGAGGTGTGGACTCGAGTCACATGACTTAGACTCGAGTCAGACTCGAGTCATGAATTTGATGACTTTAGACTCGACTTGACAAAATGTAAAGAGACTTGCAACTCGACTTGGACTTAAACATCAATGACTCGTGACTTCACTTGGACTTGAGCCTTTTGACTTGATAAGACTTGCTCCTTTCCCCAAAACCTAAATATTAAGTATGCTATTAAGGAACGCTCTGTATCTTTCATTGTGTATGTGTGCGTCAGTGTGTGTGTACGTGCTGTCGGCACAACATCAAATCAAATTAGATCCACGTTGTTTTGAAGCGACAGCATCCATGCAATCAAACTGCAGGTCAACCAATGAAGAGCAACTGTCAAACAACTCGCCAGTTAGGGAAAAAATTATACCAAAGATAGTTTTGTTCGGGTATAAAAACTACGAGGTAGTCAACAAAAAACGAAGTGCAGTGCGAAGATTTCCGACGGAGACACAACAACTTTCAAATTTGTTCGACATTTGAAGTTGCACAAAGAACGGTAGTCCCTCATACAACCCAACTTCACAAATCCCGAAATAAGTTTTACAATGCATGACCAGTGCTGTAATCTGCTACAGCAGCAACTCTAACGTGATGTTTACCACACACACACACACAATACAATTCATATTAACACAATGTTAAGATTGATATTAATAATATGAGTAATAAAGAGTAGTTTCAATACAATTCATTTGTGGCTAAAAGGGATTTTCTGACATCCGTTATAAGATATTGAGGTGTGAGTTCTACATATTACCAACGCTTCCACCAGAGTGAATTATTTTCTCAAAACGGAAGCTTGTTGCACTTGTTTTTTCAAATGTGTTCATTCTGTAAAGGAGTGGTTTAAAATGAAGAATATTCTTTCAAAATATGAGTTAAATGTTAAAAATGACTGGTTAATAGTGCAATGTCAGCACAATTTTTTTTCTGCAATTTCAATTGCACTTATACAAGTTATACTTGTACTTATAATAAATAAATACAGATTTTAAAAGCATACTGGTCATATCTGTGTAAATATATTATTACTCTGTGATCAAAAGGACTCGAAAGGACTCGAAACTCAAACTGCAGGACTTGGACTTGACTCGGGACTTGCCTGTCTTGACTTGGGACTTGACTCGGGACTTGAGGGCAAAGACTTGAGACTTACTTGGGACTTGCAAAAAAATGACTTTGTCCCACCTCTGGTATCTACAGTCAGCATCTCTGACCCTGTGTTTTAGTAGGGATGTGATGAGGGATACTTTAGTATCTACAGTCAGCAGCTCTGACCCTGTGTTTTAGTAGGGATGTGATGAGGGATACTTTAGTATCTACAGTCAGCAGCTCTAACCCTGTGTTTTAGTAGGGATGTGATGAGGGATACTTTAGTATCTACAGTCAGCAGCTCTAACCCTGTGTTTTAGTAGAGATTTTACATTATAAAGCAAATGTCTACATTGGACTTTTAGATTATAAATACTACTTTATACTTTGCTTCACTTTAAAAAAAATCAATGTCTTTACCAGTGAGCAGCATGTTCCCTTTTATGGATTCTTTCCAAACATTTTAACAGCTCAGTATTACCAACAACCAGGTGTTGGCAATTAATGAGTCTGGCCTGACCAACTGTATTAACTTAACAATTAGACAGTAAAGACAATAAACAGTAGGGATTGAGGCTCGCAGGTTGTGTTCGGACATTAATAAGTAATGTTGCATTGATTCATGTGGACCCAAATACATTTAAACACTATCACTACAATCACATATAAACTATAAGACAAATATATTATAATATAGGAATATTGAGTCCCAGTACAGACGGCTTCTTCACATCATGTCACCTTCATCATATAACATTGAACACCAGCAGAGGTCAGTACATACCCTTCCTCATTAGAAGGTCCTCCTGCATCACTGAATGTGATAGGTCGATCCATAGACCAGTCACTCTTCATGGACACACAGCTGGGTACAGGTGAGGCTGGTCTCTGCTGTCTCATCCTGTCAAAAAACACAACAAAGTGTCTTACAAACATAGATCATTTAAAGGAGACACCAGATATCCTATCCAACAACATTCTGATTGTTTGCGACCTCAACATTGAGTAACAGCTGTACAGAGGAGAGAGTTTCTTTAGGGATTTTGTCCTTATCTTCTCTGAGGGTTTAGGTTTGGTTATCGGTGCTGATCTGTGGTTCTCAGATGAGTTCCTGAGTGTGATAACTATGTCCCACTACAGGTTATTAGTCACCTCAACAATGAACACCAGCAGAGGTGACAACAGAAGACACACGGTCTGTGTCACAGCCAGACTTACAGTCATGAGCTCCAACTCTCCTGGAATTACAGACACTAGGAATGTTTAGTAGGAATGCCAGGTAAAGCTCATGACTTCAAGATCAAGTTGGCCCTGCGGATGGCTGCCTTGGTCAGTCGGTGCCCTGTGTTTGTTTTGTTGATAGGCTAAATTCAGTGTTATGCCAGGATACCCTGAGTTCTCCTCAACATCAGAGAAACAACTCCAGTGGATTTAATCTCCACTTTTCTGCTTCCTATAGCAGCATTAGCAGGCATTATATTCAAAGCCACTCTCGGCTTTGTCCTGGCAGCGAAGCGTAGTAAAAGAGGTAAACGTGCTGGTGCGACTTTGTTGGCGTGGGGTTCGTACAGCATTACCGGGGATATGTCTCTCCAACGTGCGTTCGCTGAACAACAAATTGGACAAACTTCAGCTGCTGGTGGGGAAAAACAGAGACTTTCATTCGTCTTCCATTTGACTCCCGGTCCATCAACACCGGATCTCCTCAGGGCTCCTTTCCCCTCTGCTCTTCTCCCCGGACACAAACAGCTGCACCTCCAATCATCAGTCCATCAAACTCCTGAAGTTTGCGAACGACACCACCCTCATTGGACTCATCTCTGGTGGGGAGTCTGACTATAGGTGGGAAGCTGACAACCTGAAGACCTGGTGCAGCCAGAACAACTTGGAGCTCAATGCTCTTAAGACAGTGGAGATGGTTGTGGAGTTCAGGAAGAACACAGCCCCACTCAACCCCATCACCCTCTGTGACTCCTCAGTCAACACTGTGCCGTCCTTCCGCTTCCTGAGAACCATCCTCTCCCAGGACCTCAAGTGGGAACTGAACATCAGCTCCCTCACACCCTCAGCTCCAAAGCACAAAAGAGGATGTATTTCCTACGGCAGCTGAAGAAATTCAGCCTGCCAAAGACAATTGTTACGGCTCCCACTCCTGCCTGTAGGCTGTGTGTGTTTTGTTTGTGTCTTGTCTGTAGGTGTTCCTGTGACGGCGCTGATGATGACGTCGGAGTGCGCGCCCCGACGTCAAGATCCGGACCTGAGGCGGCTGTGTCTAATCGGGCCTAATTGGACACTGTCGTCATCGATAAAGCGTGTTCTGGTTGGCGTATGAGGGAGAGGGGCGAGTCGCGCTGAGCGGCTGTTTATTTGTCCAGATGTGTAAGAGGAGAAGGGAGATAGTGTAGAGACCCATGGGTTTACTCCTCAACACGTAGATAACCGATGTTATGCACATTAGTTTAGGAGCGGTTCCACCTGCACCTTTTGTAACTTAGAGTTCAGCGTAGTTAGGTTAGGAAATACTAGGTTAGTTAGTGGTTTTCCAACAGGGCCGTTTCGGTCCTTATCGTAGTGCACTTTATTTGTCTCATCGGGAATCGCTCATAGTCCCTTCTCCGTGTCTTTATGTACTGGTACGTCCCTTGTCTATTAGTCATTGTTATTTGTTCACTTGTTGCGGTTTGCCGATACCTTTCTGCAGCTGTATTAATAAATGTACATAACCCATATGACCCCGCTGCATCGTTTGTGCCCGGCTACACCGTTGACACTCTCCGCTGGTCCAGTACTGTCAGTCAAACATTGTTACCTTTAACATCGTACGTAACAACAATGATGGTGCACTTCTACACAGCCATCATTGAGTCCAGCCTCACCTCCTCCATCACCATCTGGTACGTATCATCCGCACTGCTGAAAGGGGATCGGCTGCAAATTGCTTAACCTCGAGGACCTGCACACCTCGAGGTCCCTGAGGTGAGCGAGGAAGATTGTGGCCGACTCCTCCCACCCTGGCCACTCCCTGTTTTAGTCACTCCCCTCCGGCAGAAGGCTGCGGTCCATCAGGACCAAAACCTCACGCCATAAGAACAGTTTATCCATCTGCTGCTGGCCTCTTCAACAAGGCCAAGGACTCCCACTTCCATTATAACTTGTATCTGTTTAATCCATCCACCACTTATTTGCACATTGCACAAGCCGTCTTTAAATTGAACTGTTATCCAAATGTTATCCTATTTTTATATCTATTTTATATTTTACATATTGTTTAGTTGTTTAGAATGAGTTATTGTACATACTATTGTAAATGTATACTATTTTTTAAGATTCTTATATGTTTATTGTATGCACCTTCATATTTGTTTGAACTTACATGGCGAATAATCCAAATTCTGATTCTGATTCTTAGTGACACAAAGTAAACCATAATCTATTCCACTAGATGGCAATGTTCCTATATAACATTAATCAAATATAGAAACACTGTCACCCCCAACTGTGTTGTTTCAGCCAGTCCACCTCACACAGGGCTGCATGTTTGCTAGCAGCCTGCTTTAGACACTGCAGCACTCCTCCACCCAGGAGTTGAAGACCTTCTGGTCTCAACCAGTCTAAGTGGGCTGAGCCCCGCCCGGTCTGTGCTCATACCAGGCCTGGTACCTGCAGGGCACTGACTCTCATGCTGTCTGTGGGTGTGTGTGTGTGTGTGGTGTGTCTGTGTGTGTGTGTGTGTGTGTGTGTGTGTGTGTGTGTGTGGTGTGTCTCTGTGTGTGTGTGGTGTGTCTGTGTGTGTGTGTGTGTGTGTGTGTGTCTGTGTGTGTGTGTGTGTCTGTGTGTGTGTGTGTGTGTGTGTGTGGGTGTGTGTGTGTAGGGAGGTTATTGTTCTCAGACTTTCACCAGAGCTGCACTGATCTCTCTTATTTGTATGTAAAGCTATTATAACACAATTACATGTTAACAATAAATGTCAAGTCTTTTAAGGTGGAGAAGTAACTCACAGGCTTATCCTGGAGTTCGCTCTAGTCTCTACTGAATTAGAGAGAGCAGCTTTGAATAACATGTCTGCACCGATATGGAATGACCTAATGGTAGTATGGTATGACTTGCATAACTGCATTAGTTTCAGGGTAGTTTGTTGTGGTTGTGTTGTGGTTGTGTCTCTGTGTTAATGTCAGGTAAAGTTCAACATTAAAGCAGCACAGTGGACTGGTAGGTTGTGGTCCTGTCTCTCACTGATCAAACACAACAAGGAGGTCAAAGGTGTTGATGTGTCTGATGGTGGTCTAGTGGTTAAACCATAGATACAGTGCCCTCCAAAAGTATTGGAACAGTGAGGCGAATTCCTTTATTTTTGCTGTAGACTGAAAACATTTGGGCTTGACATCAAATAATGAACGTGAGACCAGAGATCAACGTTTCAGCTTTTATTTCCAGGTATTTACATCAGGATCTGATGCACAACTAAGAAAATATCACATTTTGTTTGAATCCACCCATTTGTCATGTGATCAAAAGTATTGGAACAGATATACTTAAAACATATTTAAGTGAATAAGACTTAATATTTAGTTGCAAATCCTTTGCTTTCAATAACTGCAGCAAGTCTGTGACCCATTGACGTCACCAAACTTTTGCATTCTTCCTTTTTGATGCTTTCCCAGGCTTTCACTGCAGCCTCTTTCAGTTGTTGTTTGTTTTGTGGGGTTCCTCCCTTCAGTCTCCTCTTAAGCAGGTAAAATGCATGCTCTATAGGGTTTAAGTCTGGAGATTGACTTGGCCAGTCTAATACCTTCCATTTCTTGCCCCTGATGAACTCCTTTGTTGTTTTGGCAGTGTGTTTTGGGTCGTTATCTTGCTGCATGATGAAGGCTCTGCCAATCAGTTTGGTTGCATCTTTCCTTAAATTGGCAGACAAAATGTTTCTGTAGACTTCCGAGTTCATTTTGCTGCTGCCATCATGTGTTACATCCTCAATGAAGATTAATGAGCCCGTCCCAGAAGAAGCCATGCAAGCCCAAGCCATGACATTACCTCCACCGTGTTTCACAGATGAGCTTGTGTGTTTGGGATCATGAGCAGTTCCTTTCTTTCTCCAAACTTTAGCCTTTCCATCACTTTGGTAAAAGTTAATCTTTGTCTCATCAGTCCATAAAACTTTGTCCCAGAATTTTTGAGGTTCATCTCTGTACTTTTTGGCAAATTCCAGCCTGGCCTTCCTATTCTTCTTGCTAATGAGTGGTTTGCATCTTCTGGTGTAGCCCTTGTACTTTTGTTCATGAAGTCTTCTGCGAACAGTAGATAGTGATACCTTCACTCCTGCCATCTGGAGGTTGTTGCTGATCTCACTAACAGTTGTTTTAGGGTCTTTCTTTACAGCTCTCACAATGTTTCTGTCATCAACTGCTGATGTTTTCCTTGGTCTACCTGTTCGACGTCTGTTACTTAGTACACCAGTAGTTTTATTCTTCTTCAGGACATTCCAAATGGTTGTACTGGCTATGGCCAATGTTTCTGCAATGGCTCTGATTGATTTTCCATCTTCTCTAAGACTCACAATTGCTTGTTTTTCACCCAAAGACAGCGCTCTGGTTTTCATGTTGTTTTCATCTCTGAATACAGTCTGCATAGACAAAACCTATCTTACCCAATCTGAACCTGAGTGTAGACATTCAGTGGTATTTATTGATTGAATAATGTATGTAATAGGACACACCTGGGCAACAAAACACACCTGTCAGTCACATGTTCCAATACTTTTGCTCACGTGACAAATGGGTGGGTTCGAACAAAAAGGTGATATTTTCTAATTTGTGCATCAGATCCTGATGTAAATACCTGGAAATAAAAGCTGAAACGTTGATCTCTGGTTTCACATTCATCGTTTGATGTCAAGCCCAAATGTTTTCAGTCTACAGCAAAAATAAAGGAATTGGCCTCACTGTTCCAATACTTTTGGAGGGCACTGTACATAAAGAGAAGACCAACACCACATGTCAATGACATGATACTAAATAACAGCTCCTTCTCACTGTGTAGCTCTACCTCATGGTCTGAACATCAGCCAGGCTATGAGCTCTGACTTTGTTTAGTAGACATGTCACATGATGATCCTGAATCTAAAAATAATGACGTTATACTTCAAATTATTTATTTGTGTTGTCAATGACTGTGTGTGGCCTACCTACCTGTATACACTATACACAGACGGCTTCTTCACACCATGTCACCTTCATCATATAACATTGAACACCAGCAGAGGTCAGTACATACCCTTCCTCATTAGAAGGTCCTCCTCCATCACTGAACATGATAGGTCGATCCATAGACCTGTCACTCTTCATGGACAAACAGCTGGGTACAGGTGAGGCTGGTCTCTGCTGTCTCATCCTGTCAACAGACACAACAAAGTGTCTTACAAACATAAATCACTAAAGTAGACACCAGAAATATCATACTGTCCAACATGTGTTGCTGTAGTCATTCAACAGTAGAGTCAGAACCAGGCTTGAATGTTGCTGGTCAACTTGAATGAGTCAGACAGGCAGGTTTCCAGACCTGTTGTTACTCTGTATCTCTCACTGTGAACCTTTACCACATGGTCTGTATGTCAGCCAGGCTGGCAGTCAGCAGCTCTAACCCTGTGTTTTAGTAGAGATGTGATGAGGGATACTTTAGTATCTACAGTCAGCAGCTCTAACCCTGTGTTTTAGTAGGGATGTGATGAGGGATACTTTAGTATCTACAGTCAGCAGCTCAGACCCTGTGTTTTAGTAGGGATGTGATGAGGGATTTCTTAGTATCTACAGTCAGCAGCTCTAACCCTGTGTTTTAGTGGGGATGTGATGAGGGATACTTTAGTATCTACAGTCAGCAGCTCTAACCCTGTGTTTTAGTAGGGATGTGATGAGGGATACTTTAGTATCTACAGTCAGCAGCTCAGACCCTGTGTTTTAGTAGGGATGTGATGAGGGATTTCTTAGTATCTACAGTCAGCAGCTCTAACCCTGTGTTTTAGTAGGGATGTGATGAGGGATACTTTAGTATCTACAGTCAGCAGCTCTGACCCTGTGTTTTAGTAGGGATGTGATGAGGGATACTTTAGTATCTACAGTCAGCAGCTCTAACCCTGTGTTTTAGTAGGGATGTGATGAGGGATACTTTAGTATCTACAGTCAGCAGCTCTAACCCTGTGTTTTAGTAGGGATGTGATGAGGGATACTTTAGTATCTACAGTCAGCAGCTCTAACCCTGTGTTTTAGGAGAGATTTTACATAATAAAGCAAAGGCCTACATTGGACTTTTAGATTATAAATACTACTTTATACCTTGCTTCACTTAGAAAAATCAATGTCTTTACCAGTGAGCAGCATGTCCCCTTTCATGGATTCTTTCCAAACATTTTAACAGCTCAGTATTACCAACAAACAGGTGTTGGCAATGAATGGGTCTGGCCTGACCAACTGTATTAACTCAACAATTAGACAGCAAAGACAATAAACAGTAGGGATTGAGGCTGGCAGGTTGTGTTCTGACATGAATAAGTAATGTTGCATTGATTCATGTGGGCCCAAGTAAATTTAAACACTATCATTATAATCACATATCAACTATAAGACATATATATTATAATTTAGGAATATTGAGTCCCAGTAGAGACGGCTTCTTCAAACCATGTCACCTTCATCACATAACATTGAACACCAGCAGAGGTCAGTACATACCCTTCCTCATTAGAAGGTCCTCCTCCATCACTGAACATGATAGGTCGATTCATAGACCTGTCACTCTTCATGGACACACAGCTGGCTTGTCTCTCCTGCTGGATTGGGCTTCAACACAACAGAGACAGACCTTCAGTCTTTCATTTATTCTGACTAATGATGATGTCATAATATCACTGCTGAGCTCTGAGATGGAGAACAGTCATGAACAGGTCTGGATTCTCATCTTACCTTTTAGCTTTGGTGTCCATGTCATGTTCCCCAGAGAGACTCATTTTAGAAGCCCTGAAACACAGTAATGTTTTGTTGGTTGCTTAGTATAATTCTAAAACACGGATGGATCTTTTCACATCCAGTATTACAGTAAGGACTTTTGAGTCCCTCAGTGACAACATGTGCAGACTTGCATCTCTCAGAAACGTGATGTTTCCCCAGAGAGACTGGGGAAGTGAGTAGAGAGACCAGCAACTAGTCTCTGGACACCAGCATGTCATGCAGCTGCCCTGTTTCCTGCAAGGCCATTGATACAGGAAGCTCCTTATACAGTTTACTGCAGGTTACAACCTCCACATGTATACATACTGCAGGTTACAACCTCCACATGTACATATACTGCAGGTTACAACCTCCACATGTATATATACTGCAGGTTACAACCTCCACATGTATACATACTGCAGGTTACAACCTCCACATGTATATTTACTGCAGGTTACAACCTCCACATGTATATATACTGCAGGTTACAACCTCCACATGTACATATACTGCAGGTTACAACCTCCACATGTATATACACTGCAGGTTACAACCTCCACATGTATATATGCTGCAGGTTACAACCTCCACATGTACATATACTGCAGGTTACAACCTCCACATGTATATATACTGCAGGTTACAACCTCCACATGTATATACACTGCAGGTTACAACCTCCACATGTATATATACTGCAGGTTACAACCTCCACATGTATATATACTGCAGGTTACAACCTCCACATGTACATATACTGCAGGTTACAACCTCCACATGTATATACACTGCAGGTTACAACCTCCACATGTATATACACTGCAGGTTACAACCTCCACATGTATATATACTGCAGGTTACAACCTCCACATGTACATATACTGCAGGTTACAACCTCCACATGTATATATACTGCAGGTTACAACCTCCACATGTATATATACTGCAGGTTACAACCTCCACATGTATATACACTGCAGGTTACAACCTCCACATGTATATACACTGCAGGTTACAAGCCCCCACTCCACAAGGCAGACCTGTAGGGTACTATAAAGGATGACTATATCTACCTCTGTATCCAGGAGCAGTTATACTACCTCACTGCTCTGACTCCAACAATACTTGTGCTGAGTCAAGGATGGTTAGTACTCAACACTATATAGTAACATTGTAGTGTTTCTAGCTGCTACAGACACTGGGGAGTTCAGGGATCATGAATCAGGATAGACTGATAGGTCAGATCTGGTACGGGGATCATGAATCAGGATAGACTGATAGGTCAGATCTGGTACGGGGATCATGAATCAGGATAGACTGATAGGTCAGATCTGGTACGGGGATCATGAATCAGGATAGACTGATAGGTCAGATCTGGTACGGGGATCATGAATCAGGATAGACTGATAGGTCAGATCTGGTACGGGGATCATGAATCAGGATAGACTGATAGGTCAGATCTGGTACGGGGATCATGCATCAGGATAGACTGATAGGTCAGATCTGGTAGGGGGGATCATGAATCACGATAGGTCAGAACCAAGGGAAGGTAATGAGTGTTCATATCAATCTTCTATAACTCAGGCTCTATCCCACATTATAGTAGTACACAGGACGCTAGTTTAAAATACTGTAGTGGGCCACAGGTCTATGACCACAAAAGCCTATGATACATGTGGTATATAGCACACCCTCTCATGGTTTATGACTTCATATGCAGCAGTATGCAGAGGGAGAGAGGGAGTCTCCACAGAGACAGAGAACTCTAGAGGAAGACAGGAGGGTTAGAGCTCAGTGCTTGGACCACTTGACTGCAGATCAAGAGGTAGCAGGGTAAAATCTCCCCCTGTAATGGTTGTTGGCATGGATACAAACAGCTGTTTAATGAATACAGCATTTAAGAACCTTGTGAGAGAGCTGGTTATATACTATATATGAACAGGAACCCCCCTAAAACAAACCCCTGCACAAATATATACTCTTACATTTACAACATTTAAAATGTTTAACCCCTATAAAAACTCTCATGCAACACTGGAGTGAGAAAGGCAGTTGTGTGTGTGTGCTGTGTGTATTAGGGAGAGAGAGGCAGGTGTGTGTATTATGCAGAGATAAAGAGATAAATAGAGAGAGAGACAGAGGGAGAGCTGGTGTGTTTGAGACGGATGAGTAGATTAAATAAGAGTCAGAAAGTCAGGAAGGGAGGGACTGTCAGAGCTGCTGGTAGAGGTGTTCATACTGGGGAAACATCCCCAAGTCTAACTCTGCAATATAACATCAGATCATATGCTATTATTTAACACATTATCACTTACAACAACCTAACCTCAAGAGACCTAATGAACAGTGTAATCTTATCTAAACAGCTTTACTGCCTTCTCTAAACAATGATTAACAGGAATGACCAAGAATCTGTACTGTGCTTTTGTACAAAACATCACCTTCAGTACCATGAAAAACTAACTTCTGAAAAACAATTATTACTATTAACACCATTGACATCCTTAATTATCTACTAGACTATTGTTTGGACACTCTGCATGTGAGTGTCCAACCAAATGTTACTATTTTTCAGCTGTGTCTCTTGACCACACCCTGGTCCTCCATGTAAAAGGATTGTAGGTCTGAGCGCTGTAGTCATCCTCACTTCCTACCTGACCTGACAATAATCTCTGGAGGGATTTACCTTCCTACCGTCTCTGCTCTCTGACAGTAAACTTAGTTATAGTTATATAGTTAGTTATAAACAGTGATAACTAAATTACATCTTCTGTTGCCAACATCCGTGTTCTGTGTAAACGATGTAATGAATGAGGAAACACCTGTAGTTAAACCCAGGCAGCACCAGCAGTTATGGATCCCATGACAAAGTACTGGGTACCTGGTTACTTTGGGATTTGAAATAGTAACTTTGCTTTGGGTCTATTTCTAGGTAAGATATAGGTCGATGTAGACACAGTCATATGGACTATGACACCTATTATGTCCAGAAACATGACCTGTCCCCTATAAATATAATCATGCCACTCTGCAGCGCATTAGACGGTTCACACCTCCGCATCATCCATTATCAGGTGATAATCGACACCTCGTCGGGCATTATGTCTTACATATACTACAACTTTTTGGGGGAGTCAGGTGGCTGAGCGGTTAGAGCATCGGCTAGTAATCTGAAGGTTGCCAGTTCGATTCCCGGCCGGTGCACATGACGTTGTGTCCTTGGGCAAGACCCTTCACCCTACTTGCCTCGGGGGACTGTCCCTGTACTTACTGTAAGTCGCTCTGGATAAGAGCGTCTGCTAAATGACTAAATGTAAATGTAAACTTTTTATACATTAACATAAACCCCCTTGAAACCGACCCCTATACAAAGACACACTTTTACATATAATACACTATAAAACCCTACCAAAACTCTCAACACTGGAGTGAGAGACACACACAGAGAGAGAGGCAGGTGTGTGTAGTGTGTGTATTATTCAGAGATGGGAGGGAGAGCTGGTGTGTTTGAGATGGATGAGTATGATATGAACTGAACTATGAACTAGTTCAGAATTTAAATGGTAAACTAAGAACGTGAACGATTCATATTTACTTGTATGAACTGAACTTTGAACGAGTTCATGAGAGGTATGAACATGCACAACAAGGCAGATTATCTTATGAGAAGGCAAGACAGGACCTAGGAAGAACCAGTACTCCCCACAGGGAAAGTTAAGTAATAAGGAAACTATCAACAGGCTACTGAAGGCTGGTGTCCTGGTACACTGTAGCACATGTAACACCCATTATGCAGAGAGATGGAGAGAGTAATGGACAGAGAGACAGAGGGAGAAAGAGAGGCAGGTGTGTGTAGTGTGTGTATTATGCAGACAGATGGAGAGAGAGACAGAGGGAGAGCTGGTGTGTTTGAGACGGATGAGTAGATTAAATAAGAATCAGAAAGTCATGAAGGGAGGGACTGTCAGAGCTGCTGGTAGAGGTGTTCATACTGGGAAAACATCACCAAGTCTGAGGCTGAATCCCAATACTCCCCCTTACCCCTTACCCCTTCCCCTTATTTTTGAGCATTCCCGTGAGAGCTAGTGGTGTCCCAATACTCTTTTTGAGCTAGGGGTAGGGCTAAGACTAAGGGGTATACACCCCTTAAAACCAAGTAAGCTCTGGACCTTACTTGAAACCTAGGGCTATGTGAATACTGCGCGACCGGTAACAATGGCGGCTTGTTTTGTGCTATACACAGTCCTGTACACATATATTTGCAGCCATGTTCTTAATTGAAACGGCTTTAAAAATCGCTAGTTTGCTACGCTAACGTTACATTGCTGATTTGCACAACAGTCCTGCATTTCTCTGACTAGCAAGTCTACAGGTTTAACTAGACTCCATTAGCATTGAATTTCGTTTGATATGAGTGCATAACACTACTTGCTTTGGAGATATCGATACGTGCTAGAAGAAGTGACCGTAACCAAGTGTCGTCTCATTTCTTTGGGAAATGTAGCCCTTAGTTTCAAGGGCCAAGGGCTAGGGGTAAACTAAGGGCTAGGGGTAAGGGGTAGGGGTAAGGGGGAGTATTGGGATTGGGCCTAACTCTACAATGGACTATTTAACATGGGATTATAGTATTATCTTATTTAACACTATAACTATCAACATCTTCAACTCAAAAGACCTAATAAACCGTGTAATCTTATCTAAACAGCTTTACTGCCTTCTCTGAAACTGCTCTCTCTGTCATCACATGTTCTGTAATAACACCCAGTCCAGTAGACATCTGTACTTTAGACAATGATTAACAGGAATGACCAAGGATCTGTACTGTACATTTGTACTCAAAATCACCTTCAGTACCATGACAAACTAACTACTGACAAACAAATGTTACCATTAAACCCATTAAAATCCTTCACTCTCTACTAGATACAGTTACTCATGTGAGTGTCCAACCAAATGTTCCAACGGTTCAGCTGTGTCTCTTGACCACACCCTGGTCCTCCATTCAGGAGGATTGTAGGTCTGAGCGTTCAACTAGAATCCTCCTCACTTCCTACCTGACCTGAACATGATCCCTGGAGGGACTTACCTCTGCTTTCTCCTGGTCTGAATTCACAAACACAACGTCTAGTCAAGCAGGCATTGTCCTTCGTGCTGAAGAAGAAATCTGTTAATGCCGTTTGTGCTGCTTTCTCAATGAAGAGTGCCTCTGGAACATTCTAGTTCCAGCCAGGTACAAGACGACAGGTCAAGGTCTACTGATATAGACCCCATCATGAGAGCTGTTTACTACTTAACCCTTCAGGTAGGAGGGGCCAGGGTGTACTATCAAATCAGAACATCATTAATATACTGTAGCTGATACAGAATACACAGGACTATCCATCTAAACCTGCTTACTGTTACTGTGAGCTACTAACTCCTATATTTCCAGGGTTAGAGCTACTAACTCCTATGTGTCCACAGTTAGAGTGGGGGCCTCAGTTATGTGTCATGGTGTTGACAGGACCCCACAGTGAGGTGCTCTGGACCAAATGAGGAGAATCAACTGTCATTTCATGTGACCTCATGACACCATGGATGCAGACCTGGTGGTCTTTGTGAAGTCACTGTGATCAGCAGATTATTACTCTCTGACCAGAAGTTCTGCTCTCCTGTATAAACCCTGCCCTATCTCCCCTGTCCCCTATAGACCTGCTGTACCTGGACTGACCCTCACCTGTCCCTGACCACCATGCTCCTATAGACCTGCTGTACCTGGACTGACCCTCACCTGTCCCTGACCACTAAACTATCCAAGCTAAACTTAACCTTACACTACCAGTGATAGCTGGTTCAATCTACTGTCTGGAGGTGCTCAAAGTGAAATATAGAAATTGATATTTGAATTGCCACATTAATCATGACATTTTGTATTTAACAATATTTCTTCAAGACAATTTCATGTTCCTGTCAATCAGCACCCTCCCCTCTCTATCTCCACTGTAGAGTTTAGTTTGATTCTCATCTATCTGGTTTGACTCATTTCTACATTCCAGTCCTGTGCTGCTACAGGGCTCTGTAGAAACCATGTCATGGATGAGGAAATGCAGTTTCACTTGACGCTCCCAGTAGAAATGATGGGTGTTGGGTGGAGTTGTGAGTCTCATGACTTATAAGAATGATGGGTAAATACGACCTGATCTAAACACTTGATTTAAAAACTTCTGCCAGTCTGATGTACAATCACCCCTAATCATTCCAGAAACATGATTTGTCATCCTGTTACATGATCATCACTGTACTGTGTTCTGTACTGTAACTCTGGATGTTTGTCCTCCCTCACCTGCAGCCTACATCACCTGCCCTGCCAGAACCCTCCTCTCTCTGCCCTGTCTCTGATCACCTGCCCTGCCAGAACCCTCCTTTCTCTGCCCTGTCTCTAATCACCTGCCCTGCCAGAACCCTCCTCTTTCTGCCCTGTCTCTGATCAGGGTCTTTCTCATGCTCGGGATACTCTTGCACAGGGCAAATGAAACATTCACCAATGCACAGAGGAACACAGTGGAACAGGTTTATACTAGATGGTGTGTTGAATGAAGGTTTATGTCATCATAGGTTGTCATAGGCTAGCCATATCTTGACCCACAATCAAAAGCTGTTAGCACTAGCTAACCCCAGTCTATAGAGGACCAAAGCACTCTAAATGTGATATACAAATATCATATTCTTTAAACCCTTAATGACACAGTGTTGTTATCATATATCGTAGTCTGTTTCCTCCCTGGACACTGATAACTGATGACACAGTACATCCTCTTCCTGTTGATCACCACAGGTAGGAGGTCCTTAACCACTGACTGACATTGTTGCCAACACACAATAGCCTATGATAACATTACAGACACAAAAGACATGTTTAACAGACATGAAATCATGTTATATTGTAGCCTAGGATCTATTCTGATAAACAAACACATGTCCAGTATTTGAAAGGGTAAGACATCAGACCAGGAATACAGATGCTAATTGACTTAATCATAACTTATCCTGGACTGACAGTAAATCCTTCACTCTCCAACATGTGAATAAACACCTTCTACTGACCTTTATAATACTCTGGTTTTACCATCAGCCTCCTCTCTGTGCTCCATCTGGTTCTGTGTGTGTCTGACAGTAATGCTGACAGTCTGATCACTTGTAGTGCTGCCTTGTACTCATCTGATCCCAACATTAAAGACTGCTCTTACTGCTGTTGGTATTGTTTATGGAACATACCGTACATATCTGAATGTGTCACACCCACACACACTTCCTTGTTGGACCAGTTGATCCTGTTTGGAGTCTCATTACTGGAACGTTCTTATGTAAGGGTGCATGCATGCCCAATAATATAGGGGGAGGAGGGGGGGTGGAGAGAGGAGAAATAGGGGGAGGTGAGTAGAGGGGATGGAGAGAGGAGGAAAGGAGTGAAGAAATACAGATGAAAAGGGCGAGAAAGGGAAGGTGAGAGGGGTGAGAGGGGGAAGAGAGGAGAGAGGGGAAGGAACAAATACCATACACTGAGATAAACAATTCAAATTGAAAGAGAGAGAAGGTGAGAGGAAGGGAGAGAGAAATAGAAAGAGGTTGAGAGGAAAGGAGAAAGATAGAGAAGGGGTGAGAGTGTGGTGGAAAATCTGAAGACACTGTGTGCTTGAATAGTCAGGATACCGGATGAATACAAATGATTTGTTCTGTACCGTACATTACATAAGCGCAGCTAGTTCTGGCAGGGCAATCGGGCAGCGCGCGTCAGTCAGTGATCGGGGGCGTAAGGCGTCTTACTCCACCTTCCTTACTCCTCCCACTACCACACCCATGTAGCAGCGCATATCCATTGGGCCACGTCCGATAAGGCGTCTTTAAAAGACGCGCGGATATGCACACACTCACCCCGGTCGTTGTATGATCAGTGCTTCTGCCACCCTCCACCGTCCCCTTCTCCCCCATGCTGTCTGTGTATCTATCCTACAGGGGGATTATATCTCCATTGCTCCCTGCCTCATATGTCATGTATGTATGTGTTGCATCGAGGAGGCAGGGAGTGCTTCCCTTAGATCATCCACTCCGCCAAAGTAAATCTACATGTCCATGTCATGTAACAATAAATGCTCAAATCTAATACGTGATTGTCTTGACTGAACTAACAGAGCGCTCTGTGGTCGATCTACTGCAGGACACGTATTGCTAGTTTCACCCAGCCGAGTGATATCGACTCAAATATACACCCATTCTTATATAGACTCACAACATCTGGTCACTCTAAACAACTGATAATGAATACAAGCATTGAACTCACTCTTGTCCACAATGGATCGTAAACTACCAAGCTACTCTCATCAGCTGCTTCATTAGCACCTTACTGTATGTCTCCAACTGACCCTTTCAACAACTTCCCCTTAGGTCATTAATATAGACTGTATCAAGAATCCTAGATAGAAGGTTGTATAAGATGCTCCACTCAACCCCCTCAGGGTCTACTGTCCTACAGGGTGGTTCAACCCCCTCAGGGTCTACTGTCCTACAGGGTGGTTCAACCCCCTCAGGGTCTACTGTCCTACAGGGTGGTTCAACCCCCTCAGGGTCTACTGTCCTACAGGGTGGTTCAACCCCCTCAGGGTCTACTGTCCTACAGGGTGGTTCAACCCCCTCAGGGTCTACTGTCCTACAGGGTGGTTCAACCCCCTCAGGGTCTACTGTCCTACAGGGTGGTTCAACCCCCTCAGGGTCTACTGTCCTACAGGGTGGTTCAACCCCCTCAGGGTCTACTGTCCTACAGGGTGGTTCAACCCCCTCAGGGTCTACTGTCCTACAGGGTGGTTCAGCACTCAATCCCCTCAGGGTTCTCAAGTGTGTTTCTTGTGGTATTCGTCACCTCTTCAGGGGCCCTAGCAGTAGACCAGCTGGACACACATGAAGGCTCTCCATGTGTTGGTCATGTGATTAGAGAGCTGAGGGAGCTGCTATAGAGCAGTCAGAGACACACCTGGTATGAATACAGCCTTGGAGAGGAGGGCAGGAAGTGAGCAGTTCCCCCATAACCACCCAGGGTGGAGGGAGGACCTACAGACCAGACGTGGGTCCACCAGGTGATCCACCCTGGAGAACTGGAGAAGCCCAGTGGGAGGGATCAGTCAGGGGCTCAGGTTGTCATGACTACAGTGGGAGAATCCTGAGCTACATGATGTGTATCAGTACTACAGGATTTAATAGGAACAATTGATGTTAAAGTTTGAGCAGGAAAATGATGTAGGCTCCACCTTGTACCTCATCAACAAGGTAGAGCAGTAAAATGATGTAGGCTCCACCTTGTACCTCATCAACAAGGTAGAGCAGTAAAATGATGTAGGCTCCACCTTGTACCTCATCAACAAGGTAGAGCAGTAAAATGATGTAGGCTCCACCTTGTACCTCATCAACAAGGTAGAGCAGTAAAATGATGTAGGCTCCACCTTGTACCTCATCAACAAGGTAGAGCAGTAAAATGATGTAGGCTCCACCTTGTACCTCATCAACAAGGTAGAGCAGTAAAATGATGTAGGCTCCACCTTGTACCTCATCAACAAGGTAGAGCAGTAAAATGATGTAGGCTCCACCTTGTACCTCATCAACAAGGTAGAGCAGTAAAATGATGTAGGCTCCACCTTGTACCTCATCAACAAGGTAGAGCAGTAAAATGATGTAGGCTCCACCTTGTACCTCATCAACAAGGTAGAGCAGTAAAATGATGTAGGCTCCACCTTGTACCTCATCAACAAGGTAGAGCAGTAAAATGATGTAGGCTCCACCTTGTACCTCATCAACAAGGTAGAGCAGTAAAATGATGTAGGCTCCACCTTGTACCTCATCAACAAGGTAGAGCAGTAAAATGATGTAGGCTCCACCTTGTACCTCATCAACAAGGTAGAGCAGTAAAATGATGTAGGCTCCACCTTGTACCTCATCAACAAGGTAGAGCAGTAAAATGATGTAGGCTCCACCTTGTACCTCATCAACAAGGTAGAGCAGTAAAATGATGTAGGCTCCACCTTGTACCTCATCAACAAGGTAGAGCAGTAAAATGATGTAGGCTCCACCTTGTACCTCATCAACAAGGTAGAGCAGTAAAATGATGTAGGCTCCACCTTGTACCTCATCAACAAGGTAGAGCAGTAAAATGATGTAGGCTCCACCTTGTACCTCATCAACAAGGTAGAGCAGTAAAATGATGTAGGCTCCACCTTGTACCTCATCAACAAGGTAGAGCAGTAAAATGATGTAGGCTCCACCTTGTACCTCATCAACAAGGTAGAGCAGTAAAATGATGTAGGCTCCACCTTGTACCTCATCAACAAGGTGAAGGACACTGTGCTGCTACAGAACATCCTGACAGAGAGGTAAAGAACATTCTGGAAGATACACAGCAAGCAGAAGCACCAAACACAAGTGGAAGAGGAGTGAAGGTCCATCAGCACTCATAAACAGCCTTATTCTGATATAGTGTGGGCTTTGATCCAGACTAGATGAATGCTGTCTTACTTGGTGTCATTAGACAGTCTGATATTTCTGATAGTTCCTGTAATATTTGTATTTTATATTGTGTTTTATATTGTATTTTATATTGTAATTTGGCAACTTATTTTATTTTAGTGTATTCCGCTTATTACTGCTAGTTTTAGTATAGTTAGACCACATATTTAAATTTAAGATTCCTATATGTTTATTGTATGCACCTTCCTGCCAAAGCAAATTCCTTGTCAGTGCAAACTTTCATGGCGAATAAATCCCATTCTGATTCTGATTCTGATTCTGATATAGTGTGGGCTTTGATCCAGACTAGATCAATGCTGTCTTACATGGTGTCATTAGACAGTCTGATATAGTGTGGGCTTTGATCCAGACTAGATGAATGCTGTCTTACTTGGTGTCATTAGACAGTCTGATATAGTGTGGGCTTTGATCCAGTCTAGATGAATGCTGTCTTACTTGGTGTCATTAGACAGCTCACAGAGCTTCTTCTGTACAGTAGTGATCCACCCTACTACATGAAGGTGCTGAAACAACGGTTCAAGGATATAAAGGCACCACACCTAATAACACGACTACCCAGACCCCCTGCAGAGTTCAAGTCCTGGAAAGCCTCAGAGTGGAGAGCACAGCTCCTGTTCTACAGCTTAGCCAGTCCTGAATGGTGAACTTCAACCCAGCTGTGTGGAGCACCCAGGCCTGCTGGTGTCAGCATTGTCTCTACCTCTGAAAGAGAAGGTCACCTTCCAGGACATCAACAAAGCAGATAACATGCTGGTCCAGTTTGGGACGAGGTTTCACTTACTGTCTGGGGAAGCATCCATGACCTGTCATTTGCACCTGCTGACTCACCTTGTAAAGTCAGTACGACTGTGGGGGCTGATCTGGGAACACTCAGCACCTCCTCACACTGGTTCATGGAACAACGTGTGAAGCTCTGCATGTATTGTATTATTGGTGTAGACTAGAGCAGTGGTTCTTAACCCTGTCCTCAGGGAACCCCTGTCCTGCATGTTTTAGATGTTTCTTGGCTCCAACACCTGATTCAAATGCATGTTCGTTACCCGACTTCTCCAGAGCTAGATAATGACCCATTTATTTGAATCAGGTGTGTTGGAGCAGGGAAACATCTAAAACGTGCAGGACAGGGGGTCACTGAGGACAGGGTTAAGAACCACTTGACTACAGTATTGTCAGGATAAGATTTCTGGAGGAGGCAGGCCGGAAGGAGGCAATGACAAAGGAAAGGAGTTGACTTGGTTTATTAGTGGAGCTGCCTGGATCAAACCATCAGTTCATGACAAACTGAGAGCATGAGTGACAACTCTGTGCTCCTGACGTGCTTAAATACAGTATCTGGTCTGGATGAAACATTGCTTCTGTTGGATACAGCTGTTGATTAAAGTTTCTTGTATTGATGAAATAGAAGTGATTGTGTACATGTGAGAACCTTCTATAATCTGGTGTCGGGAAAGAGACATTAAGGTAAGTTATTTTTTGTCTATGTGTACCGTTAAACAAAAAGGAGATACGCTGGCATGTAATAAGAAATATGGGGACCTTACCAAACAAGGTGAAATAATTTGAAACCTCAGATAGATTGGCTACTATTCTTCCATGTTTTATGCATTTTTTAGTCCTGAATATGGTAGTTTCATGATGCATTGGTGTTTTGGGGGGGTGATGATGAGTGTCTTCTACTTTCTCCCCATGTCACAGTGGAGGATTTGGAGCGTAATGATGGAACTGCAGAGAGGTCCTACTTCATGTCCGAGAACCTGCTCACCATCCTGAACAAGTCCAACGAGGGGACCAAGACAATGGACTAACCTGGAGGACTGTGTGTGTGTGTGTGTGCGTGTGCGTATGACTGTTATTGATTGCCACACTGTGTGTGGGTATGTGTGTGTGTGTGATGGTTTTGTTGATTGACTGTTAGATGACGTACGTGTGCATGTGAGTGAAGAGAACAAAGGGAGAAGAGTTCCAGCAGCCAATATTAACCATGGCTGTGATGTGTTTGGAATGTGCCTTAAGTATGCTATAAAGTTTGACACAATAAAAGCAATGAGAGATTACTTTTTTAACAAGAATTGTTGTCTTTCTGACACCCGTTCATACTGGCTACCAGGGGTGCAATACCGAACTGGAAAAAAACGAACCGTTCAACCCACTACCCACGGTTCGGTTTTACATGTAACCGCGTTTTTTTGGATCTACGGAAATCTTTGGATATTTTTTTTAATTTTTCAACACAACCGAACACCCACAGAGCAGTGTTGCTTACTTAGCGACTTTCTCGCTATATCTGGCGATCTATTCAAACCCTCCTGGCGACTTTTATGTTGTTGGAGACTTGCTGGTGTTTTAGAGACTCACATGAAAGCCGGATCGCAGTACTGTCCTTAACAAGCAGCGGGTGCTGCCGTGAGCTCCTCCGTCGTCCCAAAGCACTCACAGGCGGTCAGTCTCACTATAGCCTCGCACAGCTCCACTACTTTCCTTACTGAGGAGTTGGCAACACTGCTGGAGGCAGATCATACAAAGGCATGCACGTGTAAAGTATGCAAACCAGGACTATTCCGGAACCTTTTTTATTGGATATGGCACCTTTGTCACTATGGAAAATGATTTGCCTCAATGAAAAAATTGAATTACTGTTTGTGTAGTGTTCAATGTTGTTATATGTCTTGTTCGTCTTTATCCCCCATTGAAGTTTTACAAAAATCTTGTGTTTGAATTTTCGATGCGTTTTGAGGTGAATTTTTTGGTTACGACAGAGGGGGAGGCACTTCAAGTGACACTTGTGCTTATGCTGGTTGAGTAGGCTAGCTGTTAGCCTTGTTTCCCTCAGGGGACATGTCAGACAACAAAATGTGCTTAACTTTTTCAAATAAGTCCCACAAGTAGCCTGTGCTGTTTACATGGTCATGGTCACATGATGACGTTTTTTGGTTAATTTAATCCATGGATAATTGCTGCTTGTAAAAACAATTGTTGCAATGTTTTTTTTTTTTGTTTCACACCCATGCAGTGTATGTTCTGAAATTTAAATATACATTGCACTGATGTACAAGCTGGGTTTTTTTGTCAGAGAAGCTATGTAGGCAGTGTATTTTTTTGTGTTCAGTTTTTTGGTTTCCTCCAACCCCCGTTTTGAGTTACCGGGTCCACCCCCCTTCTGCGCCTCAGGACCTCCCGCTTCACCGGATATACAGAAAATACACCGGAAATACAGAGAGAACACTGAAATGGTCATGTTGTTTTCTTCCCCCTACTTTGCTAAACAAAACCGAACCCAAACCGAAACAGTGACCCAAAAAAACAAAAAAGCCGAACCGTGGGCTTGTTGAATTGTTGCACCCCTGCTGGCTACTGAAGTAACAGTCTAATTGATAGGTGGCAAATGTTTGCTAAAAAAGTTGGTGAAAATGACAGGACAAAAATGTATTTCATTGTTGGGTTTCCATTTAACCATGTTTGTACTTTTGACATTTGATTTTAGATAAATTTAACTTTTTCAAATAAGTCCCACAAGTAGCCTGTGCTGTGCAAGAAGATACATAGCAAGCAGTAGAGACACAGGTGAAGGACACATTTGAGGGCATATGCATACATGTATGTGTATGTAATCTGTAAGCTCCTTTGTTCATTGATAAGGGACAGCCAGTGACTACAGAACATCCTGACAGAGAGGCAAAGAACATGCTGGAAGATACGTAGCAAGCAGTAGAGACACAGGTGAAGGACACATTTGAGGGCATATGCATACATGTATGTGTATGTAATCTGTAAGCTCCTTTGTTCATTGATAAGGGACAGCCAGTGACTACAGAACATCCTGACAGAGAGGCAAAGAACATGCTGGAAGATACATAGCAAGCAGAAGCACCAAACACAAGTGGAAGAGGAGTGAAGGACCATCAGCACTCATAAACAGCCTTATTCTGATATAGTGTGGGCTTTGATCCAGACTAGATGAATGCTGTCTTACTTAATGTCATTAGACAGTCTGATATAGTGTGGGCTTTGATCCAGACTAGATGAATGCTGTCTTACTTAATGTCATTAGACAGTCTGATATAGTGTGGGCTTTGCTCCAGACTAGATGAATGCTGTCTTACTTGGTGTCATTAGACCGTCTGATATAGTGTGGGCTTTGATCCAGACTAGATGAATGCTGTCTTACTTGGTATCATTAGACGGTCTGGTATAGTGTGGGCTTTGATCGAGACTAGATGAATGCTGTCTTACTTGGTGTCATTAGACGGTCTGATATAGTGTGGGCTTTGATCCAGACTAGATGAATGCTGTCTTACTCTGTGATCAAGATGGGGCCGGTGAAGTTGGCTGCTGTCGTACCTGCTTCTAACTTTTGGTTGTGTAGCTTCCTGTGTAGTTTTCTGTTGTGTAGCTTTCTGTGCACACCCCCTAGTTGTCGTAACACATACGACAAAAAGACTCTGATGAACATAGGAACCCAGTATTCAAACTGCATCGATTTGAATCCATCCTGGCCTCCTGACTCTACGTGGGTGTTCCTCTACAACGGAGGACGGACAGGTAGGAAGAGGAAAAGGCCCAGAGGGAAACGAGCAGCGTTAGGAACAGGCTAGTTTAGGAACAGGCTGGTTTAGGAACAGGCTCGTTGAGGAACAGACTGGTTTAGGAACAGGCTGGTTTAGAAACAGGCTGGTTTAGGAACAGGCTGGTTTAGGAACAGGCTGGTTTAGGAACAGGCTGAATCTAACTCAATCGATGCAGCCCTGAGGAGATCCGGTGCTGATGGGGAGTCAGAGACTTGTAGTGATCCACCCTACTACCCTACTAGGGTGCTGAAACAACAGGATCAATGATATAAAGCCACCACACCTAATAACATGACTACCCAGACCCCCTGCAGTCCTGACATGTTTTAGAGCAGCTCGGGCTGAGACATCCACATTGAGAAGGGGAACTATGTGAGAGTGTTTATTGATTCCAGCTCAGCTTTCAACACCAGAGTCCCCTCCAGGCTGGTCACTAAGCTGCGTGACCTTGGTTTGAACTCCCACCTGTGTAGGAGGGTCCACAGCTTCCTAACCGGCAGACAACGAGTTGTTTGTGTGGGCACCCACACATCATTCTCTCAGGGCTGTGTGCTGAACACATCATCTCCTCTCCCCCTCAACACCTGATCCCCTCCAGGCTGTGTGCTGAACACATCATCTCCTCTCCCCCTCAACACCTGATCCCTCCAGGCTGTGTGCTGAACACATCATCTCCTCTCCTCCTCAACACCTAATCCCCTCCAGGCTGTGTGCTGAACACATCATCTCCTCTCCCCCTCAACACCTGATCCCTCCAGACTGTGTGCTGAACACATCATCTCCTCTCCCCCTCAACACCTGATCCCTCCAGACTGTGTGCTGAACACATCATCTCCTCTCCCCCTCAACACCTGATCCCTCCAGACTGTGTGCTGAACACATCATCTCCTCTCCCCCTCAACACCTGATCCCCTCCAGGCTGTGTGCTGAACACATCATCTCCTCTCCCCCTCAACACCTGATCCCTCCAGGCTGTGTGCTGAACACATCATCTCCTCTCCCCCTCAACACCTGATCCCTCCAGACTGTGTGCTGAACACATCATCTCCTCTCCCCCTCAACACCTGATCCCTCCAGACTGTGCTGAACACATCATCTCCTCTCCCCCTCAACACCTGATCCCTCCAGGCTGTGTGCTGAACACATCATCTCCTCTCCCCCTCAACACCTGATCCCTCCAGGCTGTGTGCTGAACACATCATCTCCTCTCCCCCTCAACACCTGATCCCCTGCAGGCTGTGTGCTGAACACATCATCTCCTCTCCCCCTCAACACCTGATCCCCTGCAGGCTGTGTGCTGAACACATCATCTCCTCTCCCCCTCAACACCTGATCCCCTGCAGGCTGTGCAGAACACATCATCTCCTCTCCCCCTCAACACCTGATCCCTCCAGGCTGTGCTGAACACATCATCTCCTCTCCCCCTCAACACCTGATCCCCTCCAGGCTGTGTGCTGAACACATCATCTCCTCTCCCCCTCAACACCTGATCCCTCCAGGCTGTGTGCTGAACACATCATCTCCTCTCCCCCTCAACACCTGATCCCTCCAGGCTGTGTGCTGAACACATCATCTCCTCTCCCCCTCAACACCTGATCCCTCCAGGCTGTGTGCTGAACACATCATCTCCTCTCCCCCTCAACACCTAATCCCCTCCAGGCTGTGCTGAACACATCATCTCCTCTCCCCCTCAACACCTGATCCCTCCAGGCTGTGTGCTGAACACATCATCTCCTCTCCCCCTCAACACCTGATCCCTCCAGACTGTGCTGAACACATCATCTCCTCTCCCCCTCAACACCTGATCCCCTCCAGGCTGTGTGCTGAACACATCATCTCCTCTCCCCCTCAACACCTGATCCCTCCAGGCTGTGCTGAACACATCATCTCCTCTCCCCCTCAACACCTGATCCCTCCAGGCTGTGCTGAACACATCATCTCCTCTCCCCCTCAACACCTGATCCCTCCAGACTGTGCTGAACACATCATCTCCTCTCCCCCTCAACACCTGATCCCTCCAGACTGTGTGCTGAACACATCATCTCCTCTCCCCCTCAACACCTGATCCCTCCAGACTGTGTGCTGAACACATCATCTCCTCTCCCCCTCAACACCTGATCCCTCCAGGCTGTGCTGAGCCCTCTGCTGTACTCGCTGTACCCATGACTGGTGGTCAACATCTGAAAACAACATCTTCAAGCTTGCTGAGGACACAGCAGTTGTGGGGTTGACCTCAGACAGGAAGTAAGAAGCCTACAGGATGGAGGTCCTTCACCTGGAGAGCTGGTGCTGGGAGAATAACCTCCTGCTGAACAGTGAACAAACTGAAGAACTGGTTGTGGACTTCAGGAGGAAACAGCAGGGTGAGATCCACCCATTGTGGATCAACAGGTCTGAGGTGGAGAGAGTGGACAGTTCTAAATACCTCGGTGTGACAATCACACAGAACCTGTCCTGGTCACTTCACATCCAGAGAACTGTGAAGAGGCCAGACAGCGTCTCTTCCAGCTCAGACGCTGAGAGACTTGAAGCTCCCCCTCCAGGTGCTCAGGAACTTGTACACCTGCACCATCGAGAGCATCTTGAGTGGGAGAATCACTACCTGGATGGGCAGCTGCACCAGGCAGGACTTCTCAGCCCTGAAAAGGGTGGTCCGTTCAGCCGAGCGGGCCATCAGAACCACCCTCTCTGACCTGCAGGACATCTATCAAAAAAGATGCAGGTTGAGGGCTGAGAAGATCCTCAAACAGCCCAAACACCCTGGATCCTCACTCTTCTCCCTGCTGCCGTCAGGCTGGAGGTTCTGCTGTCTGATAACAACACAGAGAGGATGAGGAGGCTGTCTGATAACAACACAGAGAGGATGAGGAGGCTGTCTGATAACAACACAGAGAGGATGAGGAGTCTGTCTGATAACAACACAGAGAGGATGAGGAGGCTGTCTGATAACAACACAGAGAGGATGAGGAGGCTGTCTGATAACAACACAGAGAGGATGAGGAGGCTGTCTGGTAACAACACAGAGAGGATGAGGAGGCTGTCTGATAACAACACAGAGAGGATGAGGAGGCTGTCTGATAACAACACAGAGAGGATGAGGAGGCTGTCTGATAACAACACAGAGAGGATGAGGAGTCTGTCTGATAACAACACAGAGAGGATGAGGAGGCTGTCTGATAACAACACAGAGAGGATGAGGAGGCTGTCTGATAACAACACAGAGAGGATGAGGAGGCTGTCTGATAACAACACAGAGAGGATGAGGAGGCTGTCTGATAACAACACAGAGAGGATGAGGAGGCTGTCTGATAACAACACAGAGAGGATGAGGAGGCTGTCTGATAACAACACAGAGAGGATGAGGAGGCTGCCTGATAACAACACAGAGAGGATGAGGAGGCTGTCTGATAACAACACAGAGAGGATGAGGAGGCTGTCTGATAACAACACAGAGAGGATGAGGAGGCTGCCTGATAACAACACAGAGAGGATGAGGAGGCTGTCTGATAACAACACAGAGAGGATGAGGAGTCTGTCTGATAACAACACAGAGAGGATGAGGAGGCTGTCTGATAACAACACAGAGAGGATGAGGAGGCTGTCTGATAACAACACAGAGAGGATGAGGAGACTGTCTGATAACAAGACAGAGAGGATGAGGAGGCTGTCTGATAACAACACAGAGAGGATGAGGAGGCTGTCTGATAACAACACAGAGAGGATGAGGAGGCTGTCTGATAACAACACAGAGAGGATGAGGAGGCTGTCTGATAACAACACAGAGAGGATGAGGAGGCTGTCTGATAACAACACAGAGAGGATGAGGAGGCTGTCTGATAACAACACAGAGAGGATGAGGAGGCTGTCTGATAACAACACAGAGAGGATGAGGAGGCTGCCTGATAACAACACAGAGAGGATGAGGAGGCTGTCTGATAACAACACAGAGAGGATGAGGAGTCTGTCTGATAACAACACAGAGAGGATGAGGAGGCTGTCTGATAACAACACAGAGAGGATGAGGAGGCTGTCTGATAACAACACAGAGAGGATGAGGAGACTGTCTGATAACAAGACAGAGAGGATGAGGAGGCTGTCTGATAACAACACAGAGAGGATGAGGAGGCTGTCTGATAACAACACAGAGAGGATGAGGAGGCTGTCTGATAACAACACAGAGAGGATGAGGAGGCTGTCTGATAACAACACAGAGAGGATGAGGAGGCTGTCTGATAACAACACAGAGAGGATGAGGAGGCTGTCTGATCACAACACAGAGAGGATGAGGAGGCTGTCTGATAACAACACAGAGAGGATGAGGAGGCTGTCTGATCACAACACAGAAAGGATGAGGGGACTGTCTGATAACAACACAGAGAGGATGAGGAGGCTGTCTGAAAACATCACAGAGAGGATGAGGAGGCTGTCTGATAACAACACAGAGAGGATGAGGAGGCTGCCTGATAACAACACAGAGAGGATGAGGAGGCTGTCTGATAACAACACAGAGAGGATGAGGAGGCTGTCTGATAACAACACAGAGAGGATGAGGAGGCTGCCTGATAACAACACAGAGAGGATGAGGAGGCTGTCTGATAACAACACAGAGAGGATGAGGAGTCTGTCTGATAACAACACAGAGAGGATGAGGAGGCTGTCTGATAACAACACAGAGAGGATGAGGAGGCTGTCTGATAACAACACAGAGAGGATGAGGAGACTGTCTGATAACAAGACAGAGAGGATGAGGAGGCTGTCTGATAACAACACAGAGAGGATGAGGAGGCTGTCTGATAACAACACAGAGAGGATGAGGAGGCTGTCTGATAACAACACAGAGAGGATGAGGAGGCTGTCTGATAACAACACAGAGAGGATGAGGAGGCTGTCTGAAAACATCACAGAGAGGATGAGGAGGCTGTCTGATCACAACACAGAAAGGATGAGGGGACTGTCTGATAACAACACAGAGAGGATGAGGAGGCTGTCTGAAAACATCACAGAGAGGATGAGGAGGCTGTCTGATAACAACACAGAGAGGATGAGGAGGCTGTCTGATAACAACACAGAGAGGGTGAGGAGGCTGTCTGATAACAACACAGAGAGGATGAGGAGGCTGTCTGATAACAACACAGAGAGGATGAGGAGGCTGTCTGATAACAACACAGAGAGGATGAGGAGGCTGTCTGATAACAACACAGAGAGGATGAGGAGGCTGTCTGATATCAACACAGAGAGGATGAGGAGGCTGTCTGATAACAACACAGAGAGGATGAGGAGGCTGTCTGATAACAACACAGAGAGGATGAGGAGGCTGTCTGACAGCAACACAGAGAGGATGAGGAGGCTGTCTGATAACAACACAGAGGATGAGGAGGCTGTCTGATAACAACACAGAGAGGATGAGGAGGCTGTCTGATAACAACACAGAGAGGATGAGGAGGCTGTCTGATAACAACACAGAGAGGATGAGGAGGCTGTCTGATAACAACACAGAGAGGATGAGGAGGCTGTCTGATAACAACACAGAGAGGATGAGGAGGCTGTCTGATAACAACACAGAGGATGAGGAGGCTGTCTGATAACAACACAGAGAGGATGAGGAGGCTGTCTAATCACAACACAGAGAGGATGAGGAGGCTGTCTGATAACAACACAGAGAGGATGAGGAGGCTGTCTGACAGCAACACAGAGAGGATGAGGAGGCTGTCTGATAACAACACAGAAAGGATGAGGAGGCTGTCTGATAACAACACAGAGAGGATGAGGAGGCTGTCTGATAACAACACAGAAAGGATGAGGAGGCTGTCTGATAACAACACAGAGAGGATGAGGAGGCTGTCTGATAACAACACAGAGAAGATGAGGAGGCTGTCTGGTAAATGTTTACTCTTCGACAGGTCAGCAAACACTTTGTCGCCTCAATTTGTTAAAACGATTTGTTTGTAAACCTCGATCTACGGTCTCGTTTAGCAAAGCGTTTTAACAAATATCGGTTTACAAAGGCGTTTGCAGACCTGTCGAGGAGTAAACATTTGCAGTTTGCTTAATAGATTATAAGGTGAACAACACAACAAAATCTCTTCTAACCCTAACCAGACATTCACTCTGATGTCTATCAGTCTGTCAGCCTCTGTTCTGTAGAAACCATAGGGGATACAGTCAGTATTAGTCAGGTGAGACATAAGGTAGTCAGGTGGAGGAGAGGTGGAGGGAGCTACAGGTGGAGGTAGTCAGGTGGAGGAGAGGTGGAGGGAGCTATAGGTGGAGGTAGTCAGGTGGAGGAGAGGTGGAGGGAGCTATAGGTGGAGGTAGTCAGGTGGAGGAGAGGTGGAGGGAGATACAGGTGGAGGTAGTCAGGTGCAGGAGAGCTGGAGGGAGATACAGGTGGAGGTAGTCAGGTGGAGGAGAGCTGGAGGGAGATACAGGTGGAGCTAGTCAGGAAGTCTGACTGTCCCTCTGCCTCCCCCTCTCTCTTTTTCTCCTCCTTTCTGTACAAATGCTCCTGTACCTAGACCTGCTCCTTGTACCTCCCTCCCCCATCTCTCTTCCTCTCACCTCCCTTCTTAATCCCTCTTCCTGCCCCCTCTCCACTCTTATAAATAGGTGTTATAATACCTTGATTCCAAATGCTCAAATCAAAAGAGGGGTGTCCGCCAGGGTTGTAAGGCCCACACTATTTAATATCTTTATCAATCAACTAGCAGAGACCCTTGAACAACCAACTGCATCCGGCCTGCCTCTCCATGACACAGAAATCAAATCCCTGTTTATCATAGATGATCTGGTTCTGATGTCACCCACTGTTACGGCCTGTGGGCCTTTTGTGTAGTGTTTGTCTGCCCTGTCGTGTTTGCCCCTCCCCTTTTTGTTCTCCATGTCGTTGTCTGCAGGTGTGTCTGTCTGCGATTGGCTGTATTTGTTCCGGATTCGGTCCAATCCCGATCCCGTCCGTCTTCCCCGCAGCCTTTAAGACCCCGGAACTGTCGTTGGAATGGGCAGTCAGCCTTCCGCATTCTGTTTTGTGTTCTCATGTATGTTCCGTCGGTAGCAGGTCCTCGTGTTTGTTGCCTTTATTGTTGTTCATTTGGTCGTTCACAGGAGAGAGGGGACAGGTAAGCCGCCCATGGGTATACACTCCCATCACTCAGCTTACTCCCTTGTTACTTCACTAGGCAAGGAGCGGTGCCGCACCATGTAGTTTTGTAAGAGAGACATTGTTTGGGTTAGGCAGGGTATTTAGCACTTTTATTGTTTTCATTCCTTTGGCACCGTTCATGGTCCCCTTGTTCTCCTGTGACGCCTTTTCTGTTTGTCAAATAAACACACGGTTCTCTACATATACCTTTGTTTGTTGTTAGTCAACAAAAGTTCAACGAACTTTCACTTCAACAAAAGTTCAACGTCTTTGGCGAACTATTTCTCTGCTAATCAACAATACGAATGGTAACAAATACATTGTAAAAAGAGACACACTGTGTTAAGTTATTTTTGTTAGCAAGTAGCCGTGTAATAAGTGGGATAATGTACAGAACGCCGGTCATTATTGGAAAAAAAAAAACCCAGACAGGGCGAACAGCACCCCGACGCGAAGCGAAGGGGTTTTGTTTCCCCAATAATGACCGGCGTTCTATACATTATCCATTACAAAAGAAACGTTCTCATTTCCGGCGCTTTCAAAGAATCAGTGAAATGTGGATAGCAACAGCAGCTAGCTTGCCTCTGGCAAACTGCTTTTGAATTAGCCATGTCCCCTTATATTAATATCGAACTTATTTACGTTTTGGGGGGCTTATTTTCAGTTAACAGACAGTAGCCTACTATTTGAATCGCAATTCCATCTGAAATACTGCCAGTGACAACGTTGTTACAGTAGCTTGTTTCAAGGGTTTTTTTTGTTTCAAAGGGTGTTCTTAATGAATTATGCAATATGATTATGCTAAATGCTTGAAAATATCACTAGATGGGAAAACGAACCCACGTGCAAGCAAGCACACCCCACAATTTCCCCAGAAATTGTACCCTCTCTAGTTATTGTTAGACTACTTTTTAAAAGTTATGATGTGTAAAAATGGCCATTCAGTATTTTTTGCTTTGGCAATACTGCTCAACCCGAACTGTAATACCAATAAAGCATACTGAACTGAACTGAACTGAGAGAAAAACAGAGGAGAGAGAACAGAAGAGAAATAGGAGGGAGGGCGGAAAAAAAGGACAAGACTGTGAGGGAGGTAGAGAGAGTGACAGAGAGATAAAGAAGGAGATGGCCTAAAACTAGGAAGATGGCACTAGTTTTATTTATGTCACGGCCATGCCCCCTTGTTGTTCGTTTTGCCCTGCCCTAAGTGTGTCCCTGTGTCTGTCATTGTCTTCACCTGTGTCTCATTGAGTGGTGTCAGTTTTCGTCTTAGTCCTTAGTCGTTTTGTGTCCAGAGTTGGTCTTGTCCTTGGCCTTGCACTGTGAGTATCCTGTCTGTTTCTGAGTTTGAGAATAAACCCTTGTTTTGATGCCCTTGTTTTTTTAACTTGCTACCTTTCCTGCATTTGGTCATACCCCAACACTCACCTTAACCATTTAGACTTGCTGCATGTAGAAATAGTACATGTTTTACAAGAATAGTCTGATGTAACTGATGGATTGTCTAAATGTTCAACTTGAATCTCTTCTTTCTGATAACCAGCCAGTCTCTCCTCAACTGTACTCATCACTTCTGCCCATGTCTGATCAGTCTGTCAGCCTCTGTTCTGTAGAAACCATGCCAGGAATGAGGAAATGCACTTGTTGTGAACATGTCCCTCCCTGTAACAGATGACAGAGCTAACCTGACCGGTTCAGGTACCAGAGAGGTTGTTTGTCTGAGAACATTTGAGGCAAAGTTAACCCAGAGATGGACACATGGTGAGACTGAGGGGGTGCAGTCTACATGATGCAGTTTGTGTATATAGGAGAGGTCTACATGATGCAGTCTGTGTATATAGGAGAGGTCTACATGATGCAGTCTGTGTATATAGGAGAGGATGTATAAACATAATGGGATATATCATCATGCTTTCCTTCATAAACCAGCATTGAACACATCTACACTTCCCAAGGTGCTGGTTTGTCACTCAGGTCATTTATATCAGTCAAGCATCCTAGGCCTCCTAAGACATGATCCTGACTGAACCATACAGACAGGTCATTCTCTCTCTCTGTTCATTTCAGACAGAACAGTGCAGTGGGGCACATAGGGACTACCACCTCTCTCTCTCTCTCTCTCTCTCTCTCTCTCTCTCTCTCTCTCTCTCTCTCTCTCTCTCTCTCTCTCTCTCTCTCTCTCTCTCTCTCTCTCTCTCTCCACACATTCCATTCTTGTACTTCTACTGTTGAAACCCTTTCATGTATAAGAACATTTAGTTTGTAACTAACATGTTTGTGGTATAACAGAAAAGTATTGTTCCTAACTCTCTCTCCTCTGTGACAGTAAACTTAGTAATAGTGATAACTAAATTACATCTTCTGTGTTGCCAACCTTCGTGTTCTGTGTAAACTATGTAATGTAGGGAGTCAGGTGGCTGAGAGGAGAGGTTAGGGAATTGGGCTAGTAATCAGAAGGTTGCCGGTTCGATCGTTCCATGCCAAATGACGTTGTGTCCTTGGGCAAGGCACTTCACCCTACTTGCCTCAGGGGGGGAAGGTCCCTGTACTTACTGTAAGTCGCTCTGGATAAGAGCGTCTGCTATATGACCAAATGTAAATGTGATGAATGAGGAAACATCTGTAGTTTAGCCCAGGCAGCACCAGCAGTTATGGATCCCATGACAAAGTACTGGGTACCTGGTTAGTTTGGGATTTGAAATAGTAACTTTGCTATGGGTATATTTCTAGGTAAGATATATGTCGATGTAAACACAGTCATATGGACTATGACACCTATTATGTCCAGAAACATGACCTGTCATTTATAAATATAATCATGCCACTCATGACACTTCACACCAATGAATCATTCAGCAGTGTACAAAGACAAGTAGAATGGAGCAACAAAAACACACTAAGCTAAACTGAACCCTATGCTGCCAGTGCTATAAACTAAACCTTACCTGTTAGGCCCTCTGAAACAAAACCTGGTTCTAAGATAAACTGAACCCTGCACTGCCAGTGCTAGCTAGTTCAATCTTCCGTCTGGAGGTACTCAAAATGAAACGCAGAAATTTCTGTTTTCTCTGCCACATTAATCATAATTACATTTTGTATTTATCAATAATTCTTCAAGACAATTTCATGTTCCTGTCAATCAGCACCCTCCCCCCTCTCTATCTCCACTGTAAAGTTTAGTTTGATTTTCATCAATCTGGTTTGACCCTTTTCTACATTCCAGTCCTGTGCTGCTACAGGACTCTGTAGAAACCATGTCATGTATGAGGAAATGTAGTTTCACTTGACGCTCCCAGTAGGAATGATGGGTGTTGGGTGGAGTTGTGAGTCTCATGACTTATAAGGATGATGGGTAAATACGACCTGATCTAAACACATTATTTAAAAACTTCTGCCAGTCTAATGTACAATCACCCCTAATTATTCCAGAAACATGACTTGTCACCCTGTCACATGATTATCACTGTACTATGTTCTGTACTGTAACTCTGGATGTTTGTCCTCCTTCACCTGCAGCCTACATCACCTGCCCTGCCAGAGCCCTCCTCTCTCTGCCCTGTCTCTGATCACCTGCCCTGCCAGAACCCTCCTCTCTCTGCCCTGTCTCTGATCACCTGCCCTGCCAGAACCCTCCTCTCTCTGCCCTGTCTCCGATCACCTGCCCTGCCAGAACCCCCCTCTCTCTGCCCTGTCTCTGATCACCTGCCCTGCCAGAACCCTCCTCTCTCTGCCCTGTCTCTGATCACCTGCCCTGCCAGAACCCTCCTCTCTCTGCCCTGTCTCTGATCAGGGTCTTTCTCATGCTCAGGATACTCTTGCACAGTGCAAATGAAACATTCACCAATGCAGATAGGAACACAGTGGAACAGGTTTATACTAGATGGTGTATTGAATGAAGGTTTATGTCATCATAGGTTGACATAGGCTAGCCATCTCTTTGACCCACAATCAAAAGCTGTTAGCACTAGCTCCCCAGTCTATAGAGGACCAAAGTAGTCTAAAGAGGATATCCAAATATCATATTATTTAAACCCTTAATGACACATACAGTGTTGTTGTCATACAGCCTAGTCTGTCTCCTCCCTGGACACTGATAACTGATAACACAGCACATCCTCTTCCTGTTGATCAGCACAGGTGGGAGGTCCTTAACCACTGACTGACATTGTTGCCAAAACACAATAGCCTATGATAACATTTACAGACACAATAAACATGTTTAACAGACATGAAATCATGTTATATTGTAGCCTAGGATATATGCTGATAAACAAACACATGTCCAGTATTTGAAAGGGTAAGACATCAGACCAGGAATAGAGATGCTAATTAACTTAATCATAACCTATCCTGGACTGACAGTAAATCCTTCACTCTCCAACATATGAATAAACACCTTCTACTGAATTTATAAAAGTCTGGTTTCCCCATCAGCCTCCTCTCTGTGCTCCATCTGGTTCTGTGTGTGTCTGACAGTAATGCTGACAGTCTGATCACCTGGAGTGCTGCCTTGTACTCATCTGATCCCAACCTTGAAGACTCCTCTTACTGCACTGTTCATGTACATACTTGAATGTGTCACACCCACATACATACACGCACAAACACTTCTGTTTGGACCAGTTGATCCTGTTTGGAGTCTCATTACTGGAACTTTCTTCTGTAAGGGTGCATGCATGCCCAAACAGGATTGGAGAAAGGCAGAGGTTTGAAGGAGAGAGGGGGAGTGTGTGTAGATTTGAATGGCGGTTTCAATACAATTTATTTAGCTTGTACAATTACATAAGATTAAACAAAGTAATTTGTAATCAGTCATTACAAAGGACATGCTACCCAAAAGCTACAGGAGTGATAGCGAACATCCATAAACACTGCCTTATATCAACTTTGACCACAATATACAATACCATTTGTTCTAGCATTCAAGTGTAGCGCCCCTCGTGCCTCGTTTTCGGGCATAACTCAAATTAACTAAATGCTAGGGCGCTCTGAGTTCTTTAAAACTAATATTTGCAAAAAGAATGAATATATTTAGAAGCCGTTATTTTATAAGGTCCCAATCTAAATACAAATAATGCATCAGCATCCAACACAATCTTTACATTTAATATATATACACACAATACAATAGAAAAGACAATGTCCCTGGCCGTAATTATCCTATTAGACACTAATAGAAAATAATAAACCGAGTCCGTCAAATACCAACTGCAGTCCGGCTCGGGTACGTTGGCCCACACCACGAGATGGCGGCTGCTGTCTGTGGGCAACACGCGGCCCAACCAGGTACCTCGTGGCGTGACGATGGTTGGAAAGTTGAGTAGGTCGACGGTGTCCCGGAGAGTTTGACCAGAGTTCGTTGAGGTCTTTGAATGTCCGTAAGAATGGAAAGGTCTTGAATTTGGCTTTCCGCCAAATTCTGTCCTTCTCCAATCCGACGCAGTCCCTTTGTGAATTGTAACTAACCTGCAATGGAGTTGCCTATCCGACAGCTCACCAGTTAGGCTACATGCTAAATATGGTTCCCGAGTTGGCAACATATTTATCCTCGCTAACACTCCGATCAGCACTCAGACCACCCAAACTCCGATATGAACTCCCCCCTGTTCCCTTCCTTCCAATATATATATCACAACCTCAGGTCAAGGTTCAAACCAATCAACCGATAGGCTGACATTAAACTAAATCCAAATATTAACAGCGGAAATATTACGTAAAATATATTAAACTTAACAGCATTAGTTTATCTGAACAGAAAAACAATAAACATGTAATATGAAATAAATACTAGCAAGGGGCTACACAAGCAATCTCTGTGATTGACTAACTCTACTCTGTGACAGTTTGAAACAATACATCTCCATACCAAATGTCCCACAGTTCTTTGATGTTGTATTTTTTTGTGTGGTTTTCTTCAAACAAGAATTTAATTAACACCAACCATAAAACAGGAAAGGTCAGAGCAGCTGGATCAAATTATCTATCTAAACCTATTCCCTTAGGTCATCCGAACAATACAGTTGAATCCTCATCGTCTCTCCTGAATCCTCAACTGTCTTCCCCCCCCCCCCCCCCCCCCCCCCAGGTGGAAAGAACTCTCCCAGGTCACCCAGACTTCCCGTCTCTTGGTTAGGTGTCATAACACTACAGGTGGCTTCTCTACCAAATTGAGTTAAATTAACATTCACTGCATCAAGCTTCTTAACCAACTGTAAACTTCTCCTAAGACACATTGTACATTGTACATATGACCAACATTTCTATCACAGGAGGAGTAGAGGGGGAAAGAGGAGGTAAAGGACACAGGGGGTGAGGACGAGAGAGGGGAGGAGTAGAGGAGGAGAGAGGAGGTAAAGGAGACAGGGGGTGAGGAGGAGAGAGGGGAGGAGTAGAGGAGGAGAGAGGAGGTAAAGGAGACAGGGGGTGAGGAGGAGAGAGGGGAGGAGTAGAGGAGGAGAGAGGAGGTAAAGGAGACAGGGGTTGAGGAGGAGATGGGGGAGGAGTAGAGGAGGAGAGAGGGGGAGGAATAGGGGAGGAGAGAGGGGGTAAAGGAGACAGCGGGTGAGGAGGAGAGAGGGGAGGATTTGATCCTGGTTATGGCATGTTGTGACTCGCACTTGAGATCCTTTTTCTTAACCAAAATCTTGACGAGAAGGAGAGAGAGAAAAAGATAGAGAATGTCCACTGTGTATATGTGTGAATGTGTTTGTATCAGTGTAGCTACTGTATATGTAAACAGACTGTATGTAAGTGTGAGTGGAGGAGAATGTAGTACACCACTGTGTGGTGTTTGTGTTTGTGTGTGTATGTGTTGACTTGCATATGTGTAAATCAAATCAAAATGTATTTGTATATCCCTTTCATGTTATTTAGCAGATGCTCTTATCCAGAACGACTTACAGTTAGTACAGGGACATTCCCCAAGGCAAGTAGGGTAAAGTGCCTTGCCCAAGGACACAGCGTCATTTCGCACGGCCGGGAATCAAACTGGCAACCTTCTGATTAGCCAGATTCCCTAAACGCTCGGCCATCTGAACCCCCAACATTTTACAAGCAATGTCACAAATGGCTTTACATATGGCCCTTGGAACTGCCCCTCAACCAACCCAAACTCTCAAGGAAGACAAGGAAAAACTCCCAGAAAAATTCACTGGAGGAGAAAAAATTGAAGAAACCTTGGGAGGGACAATTCAGTGAGGGATCCCCTCCTCCGGTTGGTGAAAGAGAGGTGCAGAACACAGGCTTAACATAGTCATACAGCAGGGAAGTGTCAATGGGTGTTGAAACACCAAAATGTGCTCGTCATGGAAACTGGTTTCCGGTTGGTAACTAGATCCAGCTTTGGCAGACTGTCACAGATCGACGTCCACTGGCGACCAGGTCCAGCGTTGTCCGACCCACGAGCAGCCAGGTGCTGAAAGCTCAACCCCCCCACACCACAGGGGAGGTGTGGAGGGGAGAGGGAGAAAGAGAGGAAGAGGGAGGAAGAGAAAGAAGAGGACAAGAGAGAGAGGGAGGTAGAGAGAGACGTAGAGAGAGGGGAAATTCATTGGGAGCTTCTGCAGAAAGTAGAAAGACTTGGATTTGCTTTATTTATAAATTATTAAATGTTTACAATGTTAGTCTCTTTACTTTATGTAACTGATGGAATGTATTACTTATATAGAAAACTGATATGAATCTCTTCTTCTACAGGCCTCCACTCCTCTGCTGTAGGCTACACAGCATTCCTGCTGATGTCTGATGTCTATCTGTCTGTCAGCCTCTGTTCTGGAGAAACCAAGTTCATGTATGAGGAAATGCAGGTGTTTTGAACTTGACGCTGCCAACAGAAATGATGGGTGTTGCCAAGATTTGTAGGTCCCATGAACTCTTAGAATTATGGGTAAATATACAGTAATTATTAAACAAACATGGAAAAATATAGTTTTATTTTAAGCTGTACTTAGGGTGGTGTATATACATTATGTATAATTCACAAAGCAAACCCCTCACTGTTTGGAGTGTTATTACTAGAACTTACTTCTGTAAGAGTACATGCATGATCTAACAGGAGGGGAGAAAGGAAGGGGTTGGAAGGGAGAATGGAGGAGAAGGAGAGAAGGGGAGATATAAGGAGGGGAGGAGGAAAGATTGGGGAGGGGAGATAGGGGAGGTGAGAAGGAGAGATGGGACCACCACCCTTTTCTAACCATTTTTCTTTCTTATCCTTTTCTGTTACGGGGTGGTGGTGGTGGACCCAAGCTCACAACACAGACGAGCGAACTGAGGGATGGTCCAGAGGGGTTTAATGTTGGGGTGCAGAGGGGAATGAAGGTGACGGAAAACAGACAGGACAGGTAGGGTAGGCAGGGTAGGTTGTGCAGGGTAGGCTGTGTAGGGTAAGCTGTGCGGGGTTTGGCAGGGTGTTAAGGTTGGTGATCCGAGGGTTGACGAACCTGTTATCCAGCGATGAATGACGTGAAAACCAGGGTTGTTAAACTGCAGGGCTGATTGGAGACAGGTGTGGAGACTGAGGCAGTGTGTGTGTGGGTAACTGGGAACCAGAGACCATGGCCACACCCACCACCGGGAGACACAAAAACAACATAAAAACTGCTGCTAGGGGGCAGAGGGCATGACATTCTCTCTCTCTCTCTCTCTCTCTCTCTCTCTCTCTCTCTCTCTCTCTCTCTCTCTCTCTCTCTCTCTCTCTCTGCGTCTCAATGTCCCCAATCTCCGCTAAATCCTGTATATCAATTATAAAATGTCTACAAAAGCGTTCTCCTCTCGTTTTGGAAACTAATGGAATGTTTTGAAACTGATATGAATCTCTTCTTTCTGAGAAGCAGCCAGTCACTCCTCAACTGTACTCATCACTCCTGCTCATGTCTGATGTCTATCAGTCTGTCTGTTCTGTAGAAACCATGTCAGGTATGAAGAAATGCACTTGTTGTGACCATGTCCCTCCCTGTAACAGATGACAGAGCTAACCTGACCGGTTCAGGTACCAGAGAGGTTGTTTCATCTGAGAACCTTTTAGACACAGTTAACCCAGAGATGGACACATGGTGAGACTGAGGGGAGTTACACTGTCTGTAGGGCTCCCTTACAGCAGGGGTGGAGAGACAAAGGGAAACAGACAAAGAGAGGAAGAGAGAAAAGGGGGAGGAAGACAGAGTAATGAAGCTTAGCAGCAGTTCGGTCAGACAGGACTGAACTCTGCACGCTCAGGCCACACACAATATGTCTCACTACTCACTCCTCCCGCTACCTCTATGCCGGGGCTGTTTGTCCATGCTACCACTGTGAGTGACCCTCAACCTCCCTGTTTAGTTTGTCCATGCTACCACTTTGAGTGACCCTCAACCTCCCTGTTTAGTTTGTCCATGCTACCACTGTGAGTGACCCTCAACCTCCCTGTTTAGTGTGTAGAGAGAGGCCTACCCCCAAATCTGAACTTTGGGTAACACGAGGCATATGTAAACAAGGTGACCTGGGCTGACCACCATCATCACCCTCTGTGTCTGCAGTAGACCTCACCATCATCACCCTCTGTGTCTGCAGTAGACCTCACCATCATCACCCTCTGTGTCTGCAGTAGACCTCACCATCATCACCCTGTGTGTCTGCAGTAGACCTCACCATCATCACCCTCTGTGTCTTCAGTAGACCTCACCATCATCACCCTCTGTGTCTGCAGTAGACCTCACCAGCATCACCCTCTGTGTCTGCAGTAGACCTCACCATCATCACCCTCTGTGTCTGCAGTAGACCTCACCATCATCACCCTCTGTGTCTGCAGTAGACCTCACCATCATCACCCTCTGTGTCTGCAGTAGACCTCACCATCATCACCCTCTGTGTCTGCAGTAGACCTCACCATCATCACCCTCTGTGTGTCTGCAGTAGACCTCACCATCATCACCCTCTGTGTGTGCAGTAGACCTCACCATCATCACCCTCTGTGTGTCTGCAGTAGACCTCACCATCATCACCCTCTGTGTCTGCAGTAGACCTCACCATCATCACCCTCTGTGTCTGCAGTAGACCTCACCATCATCACCCTCTGTTTCTGCAGTAGACCTCACCATCATCACCCTCTGTGTCTGCAGTAGACCTCACCATCATCACCCTCTGTGTCTGCAGTAGACCTCACCATCATTACCCTCTGTGTGTCTACAGTAAACCTCACCATCATCACCCTCTGTGTGTCTACAGTAAACCTGGTTAACGTCACGTCAGCGTCTGAGTGTTGCACTTGGGTTAATTTGAATCAGGTGTGTTGGAGCAGGGAAACATCTTATACACGCAGGACAACGGCCCTCGAGGACCAGGAATGGAGAACCCTGCTGTACAGTATGCTTGTGTTTATAATTTATGTGTCTATAATATCTTAACTTGCCAATAAAGCACTGTGTCCAAACAATGTTTGGATAAAAAGTGAAAGAGATAGGGGGGAGTGAGAAAGGCAGAGAGACAGAGGGAGGGAAGGATAGAGAGAGAGAGAGGTAGAGGGGTAAGAAGGAGAGGGAGGGAAGGATAGAGAGTGTTTTCCATTATTGTGTGTGGAAGCAGTAATAAGTGGTTCACAATGCAGCCATGTCCTAGTGCTGTCCCCTAGTGGTGCTACAGGACACTTGTCTCATTGGAACAATGTCAAGACTTTACAAGTGTTAAAAGCAAGATGTTGGACTATGTGGTTGTGTAGATGTAAAGGCAAGAAGATACACAGCAAGCAGTAGAGAAACAGATGAAGGAGACTGTGCTGCTACTGAACATCCTGACAGAGAGGCAAAGAACATGCTGGAAGATACATTACATTACATTAAATGTATTCATTTAGCAGACGCTTTTATCCAAAGCGACTTCCAAGAGAGAGCTTTACAAAGTGCATAGGTCACTGATAATAATAACAAGATAGCCCCACAGCATTGCGGGTAGTCAAAAACAAGAAGTACACATTGTGAACAACCAAAAAATAGTGCTAAAGGGAAGAAACCATAAGAGCATGTAGTTAAACAAGTTACAATTACACAACATGAATGAACTTGGTATGAAGTGCAAGTGTACCTGTAGGAAAGCAATAAAAATAGGATTAACTAAAATAGAATACAACAGTTTAAATCAGCTACCACTAACCAACAAGAGCAACAGTCTAAGCAAGAGTCATTGTGATCCTTGAGTAAACTAGCGTTGGGTTCAGCAAACCATTCCTAAGTACCGTTGTACTCCCGGAACAAGTGCGTCTTGAGCCTTCTCTTGAAGGTGGAGAGACAGTCTGTGTCTCTGATGGAGGTGGGGAGTTGATTCCACCACTGGGGTGCCAGGCAGGAGAAGAGCTTGTGCTGGTGGGACCGGGCAGTCTTGAGAGGTGGGACCACCAGGCGGTTGTCTGAAGAAGACCGTAGGTGGCGGGTGGGGGTGTAAGGCTGCAGGAGAGACTTGATGTAGTCGGGCGCAGTCCCGTTCACTGCTCGGAAGGTCAGTACCAGGGTCTTGAATCTGATGCGGGCCGTTACGGGTAGCCAGTGGAGGGAGATGAGGAGCGGGGTAACGTGGGAGCGTCTGGGTAGATTGTAGACCAGGCGGGCCGCTGCGTTCTGAATCCTCTGAAGAGGGCGGGTTGCGCATGCTGGGAGACCGGCGAGCAGCGAGTTACATTTACATTTAGTCATTTAGCAGACGCTCTTATCCAGAGCGACTGACAGTAAGTACAGGGACATTCTCCCCGGGGCAAGTAGGGTGAAGTGCCTTGCCCAAGGACACAACGTCATGTGTACTGGCCGGGAATCGAACTGGCAACCTTCAGATTACTAGCCCGATGCTCTACCCGCTCAGCCACTTGACTCCCGAGTTGCAGTAGTCCAACTTGGAGAGGACAAGTGCTTGGACAAGCAGCTGGGTGGCGTGCTCAGACAGGTATCTCCTGATCTTCCGGATGTTGTAGAGGGTGAATCTACATAGATAGCTATACAAGATACATAGCAAGCAGTAGAGAAACAGGTGAAGTACACTGTGCTGCAACAGAACATCCTGACAGAGAGACAAAGAACATGCTGGAAGATACATAGCAAGCAGAAGCACCAAACACAAGTGGAAGAAGAGTGAAGGACCATCAGCACTCATAAACAGCCTTATTCTGATATAGTGTGGGCTTTGATCCAGACTAGATGAATGCTGTCTTACCCGGGGGCTATTGCACAAAAGTAGAATAAAGATATCCAGGATAACTGAAAAAGCGCAGCTATCCGCTGTTATCCGCTCATCGCGGCTGAATCGGTTGCACGTTTGCCAAGCCAGGATGAGAAGGTGCCGCTATGTCAATCCAGGTGTACATAGTTGGGATAAGTGCACCTTGACGGATTTCTTAAATAGACCACGGTATCGATCACAAATTCACTGATGCAGAAATGGAGAAGACACGTGCAGCATATTTTTCTCCCGCTGAGCAGCAATTATTAATGACAATTTATGAAGAAGTGAAGCATATAATATATAAAAAGGGTAATACAGCAGCCGTTATTAAACAGCGAGAACAAGCCTGGCAGACAATCGCTGACCGACTGAATGCGTAAGGATTTTAAAATATCTACTTTGAACGTTGTACACTGTTTTAATTGCTTTTAATATGTTTGTTTTATGTGTTGGTTGTATTGCTGAAGGCCTAGCTGTGTTTATCTGCTAAATGTGCTGGTTTTACTGTAAAGTGTCTTTGAGTAGTCTAGGCACTAGGCTATATAAATAAGTTATTATTATTTATAACAGAATTTTGTCCCTCAAAAGTCAGCAGAGGGAATTCATGTTCCTTGGGAATTTATATTATGTACAACCATATGCACAAATCTCTATAAACTGTGTCTAATTCTAAATATCTTTCTACAATTAATGTTCATACAGAACAAACATGACTGGACAAAAGCGAACTTGGCAACAAGTCAAAATAAAATACAAAAACATTTTGCAGTCTGGTAAGTGCCTCAACAGTTTGCAAATTTTATGTAGAAATTAGATGCCTGCTCACATATTTAATCTAAACTGATTTTAGCAGTGAAGAAGAAGACTCATTGTCTGGCACTGGGGGAGGGCCACCAGCTCCAGGCTTCACCCCAGCAGAGGAATTGTCCCTTGTGTTAAATAAAGGAAGGCCTGTGATGGAAGGGATTCAGGGTGGGACAGCTACTGACTGTGTTCTACCTACAGAAACTGCCCTCCTCATACATGGTACATTTTCCAGTACTGCATATCAAACACAATCATTCATTTATACGGGTATATGTGGACTGTCTGACCTTGTTTTTTACTTTCAGTGTCCGGCGACACAGTTACACTCCTGCCACCAGACGAAGATCCAGTGAGTATTATTCGTTAAAAGCACAAAGCTTGGCACATCGTGTCAATACAAATTATATTCAATATGGCAGGGGGAAGGAACTTCTGCAGTATGGGAAGGGGCTTCTTCAGATAATGACGAGGAGACTGTGTCCCTGGACTCCAGAAGGCCTGAGGTATCATGTCAATTGTATGGAAATGCATATTATTCTTTGATCCAGAAGGGCAATTTGTATAAAGCAAGAAGACATCACATGAGAATACAACACAAACCACACAACAATTAACACAATAAAAGTATTTTATATAGCATTCATATTTGTAACAGGATCCAGACAGAGTACAGCCTGACAGCCAGCTTGGCAACATAGTAAGTATGGGCTCTAAAGTAAATCTAAATGATACAAGATTCCTGCTGTGTTAATCAATGGGTGGTTTACAGAATTCACAAACTGTCAGATGTCTGTACAGTCAAGATCTCAAAAAACGAATTGAGCTGGCAGATACTCAGGTTGCCCTCAAGAAAATGAGTCTCCATGATCTGGACCTTGGTATTGAAATAAAGAAAAAGAAACTGAGGAAACTGGATCTGGAGATAAAGAAACTAGAAAAAGAAGTAAATGACTTCAATCCATACTTCAAGCATATCTGTAAAACAATGTATTAATTATGTTTTTCTCCCCAGCTCTCCTAAGGACAAGACAATAAAATCTGTCATCTAAAATAATTGATGTATTGGTCTCTAACTAGCCTGCCATTGATGTCATCTGGGAATATAGCTGCATTGTCCCACTCAATCTCTGGTGCCAGTGCAGGACCCCTTTCCCTCCTCAGACAGGCAACATTGTGTAGGACAGTGCAGGCTACAGTGATGTCACATGCCCTGTCTGGGGTGACCCTCAGATGGTGGAGACACTGAAAACGGGATTTGAGAAGGCCAAATGCCATTTCAATTCGGGACCTTGTTCTTGCATGGGCAAGATTGTATCCTTGTTGCGCTGCTGTCTGAGGGTCTGCTAGGGGAGTGAGAAGGTATGTCTCACAGGCGTAACTCTTGTCTCCCAGAAGAACGCCAGAGAATTCACCTGAGAATACAAAATGTAATCATTACAACTACACAAACACAATTGCGTCAAATGGTTTACTTATCACCGAAATGTGTGTGGCCTACCTTGTGATAGTCGCTGGCAAATGGTACTCGACTTAAAAACCCGGGAGTCATGGACAGACCCAGGCCACTTTGCCTCCACATTAGTAAAGATGCAGGCAGCATCACAGATCATCTGAAAAGTGATGTTGCCTGTTCAGTACACATTTAATGCACAAAATACATTTTGGCTAGTTGACAGTAGAGCTAATTAAATCATTTTTACCTGAACATTGATACTGTGGAAGGATTTTCTGTTGACTCATGGGCCCCTGAGGGGCGTTTAATGCGGATGTGTGTGCAGTCCAGCGCACCAATGACATTAGGGAAACTTGTAACACAAAATAGTCTGAGTATCTGGTGACTGTTCTAAAGTAACGATCTATAATTCATGTTACCTGCAATCTTGTGGAAATCCTCTTTGATGTAACACATTCTTCTGTGGCCAGGGAAGGTAATGAAGATGTGTGCCAAGGACTTCAGTGCCAAACACACACTTCTGACCGTTCGGCAAATAGTAGCTTTATTTACCGTCTCGGCATCTCCCACGGCATATAAAAACATGCCACTTGCAAAAAAGCGCAGTGCCACACAGACCATCTGTGGGATGGTGAGAGCATGGCTTCGCCCTGTGCGGTGTGGAATTTTGGGACCCAGCAGCCTGCACAAATAACGGATCCCATCTCCAGAAAACCTCTATCTCTCATGCAGGTACTCGTCAGAGAAAGCTAAAGGGTCAGATCTGTCTCGAAACACCCTCTCACATCTGAAAGCACGTCTCAGTATCAGTGCTACGTCGTCCAACACGTTGTTAAGAAATGGGCATGCCATGGTGCAAGAAAAAACACAGGTGAATAGGACTTTATATAGCCCATCGCCCTCATCACTGACTTTATTGAAATCACCGTTGCAACTTCGTCAACCATTTATAACCATCTAAACAACTGCAATAGAAGGGTTTAAAATCTAACTCGTGACAGCAATAGTGACAAGTAGGCCTAATGCATGTTAATAAAAATAGATCCAAACACAGAAGACAACGGAATAACTGTTAAAAACGTTTATTTCGGATCAGAGCGGCAGCTGATTTAACACATGAGACTACAGAATTAATCTTAGCCTGGCTGTTAGCCTGCTCTGGAGCAGACTAGCTGCAAAGAATAAATCTCCATGGTTACTTGGCTGAGTTTAGTTCAACCTGCTTTCGTGCAACCAACTCAAAGCTAAATTCATCCAGGATAACTTGAATATCCCGACTTAATCCCTTATCCTGGTTTCGTGCAATAGCCGTCGGGTTAGTGCTAATTGATATGTTACTATGGTGATTTATCAAAAGTTGCTTCCACGAACCAGAAAGAGGGGCGTTTTTTATCTTAGCCTGAAAATTAGCTCGCTAAACCGCTTAGCGAGCTACGACGAATACCCCCCTGACAAAGGCAGGCCCCCAAGATAATATATTAAACCAGTAGTAGTAGGCTATTATCTTCCTTGCCAGACGGTCAACGTAATATAGAGTTTATTGCAAATTTGTATAATTACCATTAACATAATATCATTTTAAAATTAAGCTGTAATTTAATGTGCTCTTGGGGGCCCCCTGGTGGCCATGGGGGCCCCAAGCAGCCGCTTAGTTCGCTTATGCCTTGGGCCGGCCCTGGTGTGTGTGATGGTTTTGTTGATTGACTGTTAGATGACGTACGTGTGCATGTGAGTGAAGAGAACAAAGGGAGAAGAGTTCCAGCAGCCAATATTAACCATGGCTGTGATGTGTTTGGAATGTGCCTTAAGTATGCTATAAAGTTTGACACAATAAAAGCAATGAGAGATTACTTTTTTAACAAGAATTGTTGTCTTTCTGACACCCGTTCATACTGGCTACCAGGGGTGCAATACCGAACTGGAAAAAAACGAACCGTTCAACCCACTACCCACGGTTCGGTTTTACATGTAAACGCGTTTTTTTGGATCTACGGAAATTTTGGGATATTTTTTTTTTTTTAACATAACCGAACACCCACAGAGCAGTGTTGCTTACTTAGCGACTTTCTCGCTATATCTGGCGATCTATTCAAACCCTCCTGGCAACTTTTATGTTGTTGGAGACTTGCTGGTGTTTTAGAGACTCACATGAAAGCCGGATCGCAGTACTGTCCTCAACGAGCAGCGGGTGCTGCCGTGAGCTCCTCCGTCGTCCCAAAGCACTCACAGGCGGTCAGTCTCACTATAGCCTCGCACAGCTCAACTACTTTCCTTACTGAGGAGTTGGCAACACTGCTGGAGGCAGATCATACAAAGGCAGGCACGTGTAAAGTATGCAAACCAGGACTATTCCGGAACCTTTTTTATTGGATATGGCACCTTTGTCACTATGGAAAATGATTTGCCTCCATGAAAAAATTGAATTACTGTTTGTGTAGTGTTCAATGTTGTTATATGTCTTGTTAGTCTTTATCCCCCATTGAAGTTTTACAAAAATCTTGTGTTTGAATTTTCAATGCGTTTTGAGGTGAATTTTTAGGTTACGACAGAGGGGGAGGCACTTCAAATGACACTTGTGCATATGCTGGTTTAGTAGGCTAGCTGTTAGCCTTGTTTCCCTCGGGGGACATGTCAGACAACAGACAACAAAATGTGCTTAACTTTTTCAAATAAGTCCCACAAGTAGCCTGTGCTGTTTACAGTGGGGAACCGTCAGGGCCCTCTAGGCCCTCAGAGAGGGCCTAATATATTCTAAAAATACATATTTTAAAAGTAATCTGTTATAATTGTATTTTATCAATCCATAAATTGACAATATTTCTGAAATAAACCCTTCAATCCTGCCCTATTCAGTTTATGTTGTAATGTGAAGAGTTAAAGGAAATAATCCAGTTTTGTCACCCTATCAGAATTTTGCTGCCTCCGTTGTTGGGAGGAAAATGCTATGCAGCTAGCTCTGTGATTGGTGGTCCAGCTATGAATTTTACAGAGGGCCGCTTGATAGAAATTCAATGAAAGACTAATTTCCATTGACAGTAAAATTGGCCAATCATATCTTCCCTCTAAATGGGTGGGCCTTGTTATCGCTAACTTTATGACAAGTTCCGCCCGCTGTGGGAACGGAGAAACGCGATCACAAGCCTAACTAGAGAGCATACAATTTCTGGGGAAATTGTGAGGGTGTGCTTGCGGCTGCCCCAGCTGCCCATAGTCTCCTGGGGCCTCATGTATAAACGTTGCGTACGCACAAAAAGCGTACGCTGGTTTTCACGCACACTTTGTGATGTATAAAGATTTACTTGACGTGAGAATGTGCGGGTCTTCACAGAAACTTTTGAGCAGACGTGAGAATGTGCGGACAGTCCGCAAAGTCTTGTCTGGCTCTGTAACATGGCGAATTCTAACCGAAAAGTGCAGAGACTCACCAAACATTACAAAATAAAGTTTCTACTAGTACGTTTATGACGTTGACTATTCAAAAAAAATAAAAGTTTGATCATTAATGTGGATGATCACATCAAAATGCCAAAACCCGAAACGGGAAATGCTATATAGCCTTCTGTTTATACCGCCACCACATAATAACTTCTGTTAAACTTGAGGCTGTCAAACGAAAGACAAAATCACTCAGGAAATGCATGTCACGCTAACCCTATAGCTGCCATGCTGTTAGATGCGCCACCTTTGGTTTCTTCATTTAAAGTTTTATATCGGACCATTTCTTCTTAATTTCTGTCCTGGTCCGATTCTCTAAACCCACAGCATTGATGGCCCTATAATAATAATGATAATTTTATTCGTAATGCACTTTACATTTAGCTAAATCTCAAAGTGCTGCAGGTTAAAAACAAGAAAGGGCGCAAATAGTGACAGTTTTCCACTCTGCCGACTTTCTTTTGTCACCAATACCTGATGACAGGCCGCCAAACAGGACACATTTTCTCGTCTCCACCTCTGTTGTCAGAACCTCGATCTCACACTCACCGTATTTCTTCTGTAAACGCTGCGGCGTTTAATGTTCATTTTTGGTGCGGCGTTTCTTCGAGGAAATATGGAAATTCAGACAACGATATGACCTCAGGAGCGCATTTATAGGCCATCTGCATATTAATTTATGGGAGGAGGCAAGGCGGGGTCAGTGGCTCGTTCACGTGCAGTCAATCTCACGTTGATTGTGATTTATAAAGGAAAGGTGCGCAAGACCTGGCGTACGACCGGTTTTATACATGTGAATATTTCTGTGCGTAGGTACTTTTTGAGTTTTGGCGGTACGCCATCTTCTGGTATGAAAGCTGCGCAATCCTTTATACATGAGGCCCCTGGTGTTGCCCACCTCATGCCCCTCACCCCTACCCATTCAATATGGCACTCCAGTGCAAGGTCGGGGTACAGTCCGACCTCCTCCACGTGCCGCGCAAGCCAGTAGACCAACGAGCTGCCATTGATCCAGACGTGCGGACGACTTTGGTTCTCCATGGTGTGATATGATCCAACATCCAACATCTGCCTGTTATATACTAGATGGCTTCCCGTTTCTTCTTTTTCAAACAATGCAAGGCTAACATCTGCCTGTTTATTTGCCACCTGTGTCTGTGTTGTTTTTATTCACAATATTCTCATTGGTTGGCCTTGAAGACAAATAGCTCTATATTATTTCTGAGACACTCGCGTCCTATTTTGTAATTTTACCGCCCTGATCGGCATCATTTGAGTAATGAGGGCAAGCACAGGCTTATTGATTACTTAAAAAACGTAATGTTTCATCATGCAAGATAGAGTAGCCTAGTTAGAGAAGGATTTAGCAGTTTCATTATTACATTAGCCTATTTTATTAATAATTTGTCAGAGTAACCTCAAACCTTTCTTTTGTTTCTTTGACCATATACATTTTCTTTGAGGGCTTAGTGGTCTCGGTTTAACATCATTATTTATAGCGACATCATTATTGATAGCGAAGAAGCCTACCGGACATTGTTAGCTCGCAATGTACAAAGAATGCTCCTGCAACAAAGTTGTTAGTAACAATCAGCCAGCTAGACCATATGCTAGACGCCCAGCAGAAGTTTGTAGCTAACAAAGAATGCTCGTACAACAAAGTTGTTTCTTCCCCTGCAAGAGGGAATGGTGATCAGCAACCTCATAGGTGATCAGCAACCTCATAGTTGAATCAAAACGAATACATTTCAAGAGACCTGGATAGTGAAAGATATTTATTACAGAATAATAAATGTACTACAATGTTTGGAGCTTGGACCCCGCGGGGAATTATATAAATCAACGGGCGCCTGCCCATAGCCCGAAGAGAATCCCCCGCGGAGACCAGACACTGGTGGCGGTGGCACATCCGACGACCAATCGAGTCGAAGAAGGAGACAGGAACCGGGTGGTGGAGGGTCGCGCACTTGATGGCATGAACGAACTACACAGGGAGAGAATCGTATTTAAAGGCACGGATCATATGACGCCATGTATTGTAGGCGGGAGCGCTAATCAACCTGAACCCCAGTGACCGCCCGACCCGGGAACGGGGGAAGGTAGGGCGTTCTTAGCGGGGGGAGTGAGTAGTGTATACTACGATTGCGCCCGAGTGCAGGGATCGGTCTTGCCTGACTGAACTTGCGCTATGCTTCATTTGGCAGACCGGTGTAAAAATGGACCTAATCTCTATGACTTAAACGTCATTGGCCAGGTCTCCCAGATTCGTTAAGAAGCTCATAAGAACTTCTTAAGAACGTTCGAAGAGCGTTCTAGAACGCTCTTAGAACGCGCCTAAGAAGCTCTTAGCATTAAGCCAATAAACGTCATTGTATGTTTTTCCCCTTCTCGTCATATTTTCAGGCATTTAGCTTATTCATATTGCATTCATTCATTAATAAAGATCCCCCTTTGAAGCTTATTTTAACAAAGACGTTACCAGCAGTAGCTATCTCAGATGGAATCGCGATTCAAATAATTCCATAGGCTAACTGAAAATATGCCCCCAAAAACGTAAATAAGCTTGACATTTATTTAGGGGAAAATCACTCATTCATAAAAATGTCAGTGGTAGCGATCATTATCAGTAACAAGGCAACATGCGAGATAGCCCTGCTGTGTGGAGAAGCTGCCCCGGTAAATTGTAGGCTTCTACTAGCTACTACTAGACTGTCAGATTGACAAAGTTTAGGCTGTGGCAATGGAGTTCAGGTTAGTAGTCACTGTCAGATAGTTTCACCTATTGAAATACTTTTTATTGAAGTAAGGGTAGTGCCTTTCTACTGTAAACAGCTGAGATGTTTTTGTTAGCTACTAGACTAGGCTACAGCAATGCAGTGAGCTACACTGGTTTTAAACCACATAATTTCACCCACAAATCGTTTACTTGTAATCTAATGTCATAATAAATCCTACAACGAAAGTTTATTTGGGAGGAATGTTTATTTAGTTTATTAGCCCTACAGGACACCTACCACACACGTTGCCTAAGGAAAGCCGGCAGGATTCTAAGAGACTGTTCCCACCCATCCTTCAGTCTCTTTACCCCGTTGCCTTCTGGCAGGCGTTACCGCAGCATCCGGTCGCGCACACGCAGACTGGACAACAGTTTCTACCCAAGGGCCATCAGGCTTCTGAATGGACACTGATATGGACATTGATTTACTGCACACTCACTTGTACTCTGTCACTTTCAGCTACTGGTTGCACTATCAGTAACATTGCACTACTGTACCTCACTGTATCGCCACCAGGCTCCTGTATGGTTTTTCCCGTCTTGTGATATTTTCAGGCATTTAGCTTACTCATATTGCATTCATTCATTAATAAAGAACCCCCTTTGAAGCTTATTTTAACTACGATGTTACCAGCAGTAGCTATCTCAGATGGAATCGCGATTCAAAGAGTACCATAGGCTAACTGAAAATATGCCCCCAAAAACGTAAATAAGCTTGACATTTATTTAGGGGTAAATCACTCATTCATAAAAATGTCAGTGGTAGCAATCATTGTCAGTAACAAGGCAAAATGCAATATAGCCCTGCTGTGTGGAGAAGCTGCCCCGGTAAATTGTAGGCTACTACTACTACAGTACTAGTCTTGGTAGCGATTGCGTTGGTTGAATTCGATTTAACATTACTTCCGTTGTACGGTCTAGGCTAAAATGAATTGTTTTCATGAACAGATTGACAAGGTTTAGGCTGTAGCAATGGAGTTCAGGTTAGTAGTGACTAGTCAGATAGTTTCACCTATTGAAATACTTTTTATTTAAGTAAGGTCAGTGGCAAACATCTGCCGCCGTTTAACTTCCTACTAGTACTGTGAACAGCTGTGGATATGTTTTTGTTAGCTACTAGACAGTCTAGTAGACTAGGCTACAGCAATGCAGTGAGCTACACTGGTTTGAAACCACAGGTAATGATAATTTCACCCACAAATCGTTTACTTGTAATCTAATGTCATAATAAATCCTACAACGAAAATGTATTTGTGAGGAATGTTTATTTGAACGATTGAAAACAGATGCATCATAGACCGCCGTAGTATGTGTTGCCCGGGCAACAGAGGCTAATGTCATGATGCTAATGCTTCAGTGAAATAGTAGACTACTGTTTCCGAAAGTAGATGTACTTCCTTAATGATATTAGCTTGTATTGTAAAATACACATTACAATTGTGTGTCATAACACGAAGTAAAATGAGCAAATAGTTATCACCCAGGCCTCTTTGCTTGTGGCGTTTCTGCAGCTGCCTTGCAGTAAAGCAGTTAGCCTAGCCATCTCCCAGAAGTAAACGAGCTGCTAAACTAATGTTCTGTAGAGATAGTCACGCGAGTTTTCGTGACGTTGGTGACGTTAGTGGCGTCAGTGACTGTGGCTAGCAAGTTAGCCACCGTTAGCTTCACTTTTCGCCACAAAAATGCAATTTCTACTTAAACCGTGCAATGGAACGTAAATCCCAATACAACCAACGCAATCGCTACCAAGACGAACCTTTTGACATCGCCGTTGTCTATGTAGTCCAAATATTGAGGCATCCTTAGGGGGGCGAAAAGAAACAATAAATAATAATAATAACTAGAGATGGTACAATTTCTTGGGAAATTGTAGGGTGTGCTTGCTTACTTGTGTTGGTTGCAGGGGTCCGTATTTAAATTACATTTCTGTTTATTTTATATTAAAATGCATAGCCTACTTATTATTTATAAAGATTACATAGATTTAAAAGCATATTTTTGTTGTTTTACAACTCAAAATACTAAGAGTGAAGAGTAGAATGAAATAGTTGTCTTCTCATTAGTGATGGGAAGTTCGGTTCTTTTTACTGATTCGGTTCTTTGAATCTCGTTCAGTAAAATGAACGAATCTTTTTTCGAGTCATTCGTTCATTTCAACGGGGGGGGGGGGGGGGGGGGGGGGGGGGGGGCTGCAAACACGTATCATATTCTCAAGTAGGTCAGTAGGCCCTACATGTGCACCAGCAGATACTATTTTAGAACAAATTCCTGCATTAAAATAATGTATCATGACAGTTTGTATGATTTGGTCAGTTATTATCACATTAGCATGTCATTAAACTATGCATTGAACTATAAGTAAAGTACAAAAAAAGTTAAAATAACAAAACTTATAAACTTATAAAATTATTAGGCTACTAACAAATTATTTCTGTTTCCTCTTCTGAGTCACGTGAAAAAGGATCTAAAGACTCGTACCCGGCAGATGAACGAATCGTTCACCTCCCAACCGTGTCTTCTGCCAACCGAGTCCTTTTTCACGTGACCTGCATAGGCTCTGTACTGGTAGTGGTAGCTACGGGAAACGAACGATTCGTTCATTTCCCGACTCGGTCTTTCTACGAGTCTTTGGATCATTTTTCACGTGACCTGCATAGGCTCTGTAGCTAGAGGAAACGAATGATTAGTTCCTTTCCCGACTCGGTCTTTCTACGAGTCTTTGGATAATTTTTCACGTGACCTGTATAGGCTCTCTAGTTAGAGGAAACGAACGATTCGTTCATTTCCCGACTCGGTCTTTCTACGAGTCTTTGGATCATTTTTTCACGTGACCCACATTGTATTTTTTAGTAGAGGAAACAGTTTCCTCATTCCCTTTCGCGTGGCCGCAGTTTTAGTAAGACGTGAATGATATTCGCTCAAGTCATCATACTGACTGGTTTTGTTATTTTCACTTTACATTTACACCTACAGTTTAGTGCAGTAATGGTTTGCCGTGATAGTGTGAAAATAAATGACAATTTAAAACCACACAAACTGTCATGTTGTACTGTATTTAATAGAGGTTTTCTTTAAAAAAATATATATATTATATACCACACAAATGTGTAATTCAAGTAAAATGGTCTTATATTATATGGACAATTCTGTGTAAGAAACACTTGATTTAAGTCTGTGAACTTTGAGTGACATTGTCCATAGGAGGGGGCATGCAGCAAGTTCACAGTTCACACCAATTGAAAGAGGTCAGGTTACACATGTAGGGCCTACTGCACTTCATGTTGGTGCCAAATAAGGGTGGAGCCAGTGTTGAAGTACAGCTGTCAGTCATGACTGTCTCCAAGGGGACTGTGGCCCTTCCCCACCCTCCCCCACAGTTTTGCATTAAGTGACTTGCAAGCAGAAGAGACCCCAGACAAATTGGAATAGATCAAGAGAATGAGCACTAGAAAAAGGAGTGATGTTTGGTCTCATTTTGAAGATGTTTCATCGACGAAAGCAAAATGCCAAATTTGCAAAAAGCTTTTATCCATTCAAGGAGGAACCACCTCAAACTTGAGAAGGCACCTTAAATCTGCACATCCAACTGTGCTCTTAGCACAAGGTAGAGGAGACAGTGGTGATACTGCTGCATCAGGAGCTGTTTCCACCAGCAGCACCTCTACAACTGGGCCTGCAACTGCTACCATGACCATGTCCACATCATCCACTATTCCAGCAGCACTTACCACCACCCAAGCAGCAGTTAGGCCACGGAGGCCACAACAACAAACCTCAATGGGCAGATTTGTGACAAGGCCAATGGATCCGTTGAGACAGAGTAAACTGGATGAGGCTCTAGTCAAAATGATTGCTTGCGATTTCCAGCCCTTTTCTGTGGTTGAGGACAAAGGCTTCAGGGAATATTCAAAGCTTCTGGACCCATCATACAGTCTACCAGGTAGAAAAACTATATCAACAAAAGTTCTACCTATGATGTACGAGAAATTAAGAACTGAGGTCATGGACAAAATCAAGTCTGCCACGGCGGTATGTCTCACAACAGACTGCTGGACCTCAGTAACTACCACTAGTTACATGTCTGTGACTTGTCATTTCATGGAGGATTTTCAAATGACTTCAAATCTCCTGGACTGTTTTGTCATGACAGACAGACACACTGCTGAAAATCTTGCAAGGGAGCTGACCAGGGTTAGTGAAGAATGGGGTGTAAAGGACAAAATTGTAGCCTGTGTTACAGACAATGCTGCCAACATTGTGTCAGCTGTGAGAGACCTTCACTGGGACCACATACCCTGTTTTGCCCATGTTCTAAACCTTATTGTCAGAGCTGCCCTGAAGATGGTCCAAAGCATTGTGCAAAAGGTCAAAGCCATTGTTGAGTTCTTTCACAGGAGCACAGTGGCTTCAGAGAAGCTCAAGGCCACACAGCAACAGATGGGACAGGAGCAATTACGCTTAAGGCAGGATGTGGCCACAAGGTGGAATTCAACATTCTACATGTTGAAAAGAATTCTAGAGGTCAAAGATCCTGTCATCTCCACCCTGGCACTTGTGAATGCTTCTCTGCCAACCTTGTCCCTGGAGGAATGGGACATTGTTAAAGAAACAGTGGATGTTGTCAAGCCCTTTGAGGAGGTCACAACTGAAGTGAGCGCTGAGCGGTATGTAGATTAAGTGATTAACACCTATTTTAAATCATGATTGCAAATTTAATTTCTCTTTAATGATGGATTGTTGTTTTTGTAACCTTTTCACAAACAAGTATGTATTGGCTTTTTAATAATACATTGTATTCATTATATTTAAATACTTGTTAATTTCTTTAGGTTTGTGACTGCCTCCAAAGTCATTTTAATGACAAGAGGCCTTCAGAAGATTGTTGCCCGCAATCAAAGGAATCCCTCCATCCATAAACCTGTCAAAGATCTTGTGGACAGCCTGATGACAGAAATGTTGAAGAGGTTCAGTAAAGTGGAGTTTACTGAGAAGCTTGCGGAGGCTACCTGCTTGGACCCGAGGTTCAAAAAGCAAGCCTTTATCAACATCAAAGCAGCAGATGAGGCAGTGAAGAGAATAACAGCAGCTGCAGCACATGTTAACCCCCTCTATAGGGAGGAAGAGGAGGATACATATTCTACAACTGCCAGTACAGGGGCCATGTTTTGGGAGGACTTTGATGAGAGGGTTGCAAGCTTGAGGCCTTCTACTTCCACACCAACTGTCTCAACTGATGCCATGATGGAGATGCGGGCTTACCTTGCTGAGCCACTTTTACCCCGCACATCAGACCCTCTGGCATGGTGGATGAAGTGTTCACCCGTTTACAAAAGCCTCTGTGAGGTCATGAAGACAAGACTGTGCATTGTGGCCACATCTGTGCCTTCTGAGAGAGTTTTTTCTAAAACAGGGCAGATCATTTCAGATCGAAGAAACAGGCTCAGCCCATCCAAGGTCCGGGAGCTTGTTTTCTTGAATGCAAACATGCCTTAGAGTACGCCCTAAACTGCGGTTTTGTTACAGAATGTTCCTTTGGTTTTTAGTGTAATTTAATTACTGTTATTGTTATCTATCTGTGGCTGTATAGTGCGATTTAACTTAATTTGTATTTAAGTCTATCCTTTTGAGATATATATATTATATATATTTATATATTTTGTTACAAAGCTCTGCTTGACAAACTTTTTTAACTTAAAACATCAGTTGTATACTGGTTTCTATAATGTTAAGTGTGTTATTGTTATATGCAAAGAGTAAATTATTAATAAATGTAACATAGTGCAATATTAGGATTTTGGGTTACAATAAAAAAAATTTACACCACATTTGATTGGCATTTCATTCAAAGAGACACACTAACTTCTAGATCACTTGCAAGTCACCTAGTGCAAAACTGTGGGGGAGGGTGGGGAAGGGCCACAGTCCCCTTGGAGACAGTCATGACTGACAGCTGTACTTCAACACTGGCTCTACCCTTATTTGGCACCAACATGAAGTGCAGTAGGCCCTACATGTGTAACCTGATCTCTTTCAATTGGTGTGAACTGTGAACTTGCTGCATGACCCCCTCCTATGGACAATGTCACTCAAAGTTCACAGACTTAAATCAAGTGTTTCTTACACAGAACTTTCCATATAATATAAGACCATTTCACTTGAATTGCACATTTGTGTGTCGGATCATATTTTTTAAGAAAATCTCCTCTAATAAATACAGTACAATATGACAGTTTGTATGGTTTTAAATGGTGATTTATTATCACACTAGCATTTAATTATCACGGCAAACAATTACACTACACTTAACTGTAGGTGTAAATGTAAAGTGAAAATAACAAAACCAGTCAGTATGATGACTTGAGCGAATATCATTCATTCACGTCTTACAAAAACGGCGGCCATGCGAAAGGGAATAAGGAAACTGTTTCCTCTACTAAAAAATACAATGCGGGTCACGTGAAAAAGGATCCAAAGACTCGTAGAAAGACCGAGTCGGGAAAGGAACAAATCGTTCGTTTCCTCTAACTAGAGAGCCTATACAGGTCACGTGAAAAATGATCCAAAGACTCGTAGAAAGACCGAGTCGGGAAAGGAACTAATCATTCGTTTCCTCTAGCTACAGAGCCTATGCAGGTCACGTGAAAAATGATCCAAAGACTCGTAGAAAGACCGAGTCGGGAAAGGAACGAATCGTTCGTTTCCTCTAGCTACAGAGCCTATGCAGGTCACGTGAAAAATGATCCAAAGACTCGTAGAAAGACCGAGTCGGGAAAGGAACGAATCGTTCGTTTCCTCTAGCTACAGAGCCTATGCAGGTCACGAGAAAAATGATCCAAAGACTCGTAGAAAGACCGAGTCGGGAAATGAACGAATCACTCGTTGAGAGGACTCGTTACTCCCGAGTCCTTATAAGGATTCGTTCAAAATGAACGAATCGTTCACGAACGACACATCACTACTTCTCATTTCCCCTGCAAGAGGGAATGGTGATCAGCAACCTCATAGTTTATGGAAGCAAATCGTGACCAAAATTCAAATGAAAATGCATTTCCAGAAATGCATTTTCATTTTAAGAATGTGGCTGCATTATTTGACTCATAAATCAAATTAGTATTCAATCATCCTATTTGCATTTTCATTTTCTTCTTTAAGACTGCTCATTCTTTCCCTTAATTAAAATGAAAACGAAAAAGACATTTGAAATTTAATTTTCAAAATATGCCCCAGCAAATAGATACCAAAATTCAATTTGAAATGTAAAATTTGAAAATGAAAATGCATTTCCAGAAATGCATTTTCATTTTAAGAACGTGGCTGCAAAATCGTGACCACAATTCAAATTCAAATGCATTTCCAGAAATGCATTTTCATTTTCAAGAACGTGGCTGCAAAATCGTGACCACAATTCAAATTCAAATGCATTTTTAGAAATGCATTTTCATTTTAAGAACGTGGCTGCAAAATCGTGACCACAATTCAAATTCAAATGTATTTCCAGAAATGCATTTTCATTTTAAGAATGTGGCTGCATTATTTGACTCATAAATCAAATTAGTACTGATTAGTACTGAGCGGACATTGCATTTTCATTTTCATGTTCTGCCCGCAAAGAACTGCCCATAATTCGAAAACGAAAATGCATTCTGAGCGGCGCAGTTGAGTGACGTCAGTAGCCGCTCTTCTTCAGCTCCCTGCTGACCGAGCTACCCATGTTGTTCGGTAGGGGGCGGTGTGCACATACGCATTGCATTACATGACAAATGTGCCGGGAAATTGATTGAATTGCCGGGTCTTTAGAGGACGCATCACAGATCATGGCGCTCCCTCAAATTGTGCAGACACTGATAGAATTAGCTGAGCTGGTAGAAACTAATAATATATCTGAGTCTGATGCCCGTGACCGAGTAGAACAAGTCACAGAGAGCTTGGCTGCATACTCTGCCGTCACAGACGTACACATTAATGAGGTTGCCATAGTAAACCTCTCTTCAGTCCTGGAACGGCTGGATGCTGTGGAGCCTCAAATGGGACGGGGACGACCAACCATCCACATCCCGTTCGAGTCCATCGAAAACTATTTATTAAATGGTCTACTTTTTCCTGTGAAAGCAAGCTGTTTCACCTTTGGCCTGGTTCAGACAAAATCTGAATTTCCGCAATCTGAATTTGAATTTCCGCAATCTGAATTTCAAGAATCTGAATTCCTGCAATCTGAATTTTAGAATGTTTTATTTTTGGATCAAAATAATTCAGTTGTATTAAATTTGGCATACAAATAATTCAGATATTATATATTCAACAGCAATATATTTCAGTTTTATGAAATTCAACACACAAATATTTCAGATCTTTCATATTCAAATTCAGATACTTTTGTCAGCTTTCTAGCTCCATAAATCCGTTGCTTTGCATCCTCCGACGGATGGTCTGGTGGCCGACAACAGCTCCGCTATGTCCTTTATTTTTAAACCATTTAATAAATAGTTTTGAAAATATAATATAATACTTGAAAATTAAATTTCAAATGTCTTTTTCGTTTTCATTTTAATTAAGGGAAAGAATGAGCAGTCTTAAAGAAGAAAATGAAAATGCAAATAGGATGATTGAATACTAATTTGATTTATGAGTCAAATAATGCAGCCACATTCTTAAAATGAAAATGCATTTCTGGAAATGCATTTTCATTTGAATTTTGGTCACGATTTGCTTCCATACTGGAGATCTGGGATGTTGTGATTCTGCCATCGAGTCTGTTTTAGAAGACATCGACAGCGCATTACTTTTGAAAGAGGAACAGAGAGACGCAATCAAGGCATTTGTGATGGAAAATATGTTGTTGCCGTCCTTCCTACGGGATTCGGTAAAAGTTTAATTTATCAGATGGCCCCAATGGAGTTGTAATCCTAAACGGAGAACTTGTTCGTATATGCATTGCCCTTTATTGTTTCGCTCAAAAAGGTTGACCGTGTGAACAAGTACTCTCCCTACCCTTAAATTAATTTTACAACACCGGCAAAAATCGTTTGTATTCATTCTTCAAGCATACTTCAAGTCTGCTTGTAGTTTAGTTCTGTTGACAACAACTATGTTGCTCTGATTGGTTGTAGATCTATCCAATTGAGCGAAGAGGCATTTGTTTTCCAGGCTCGTTTGAAACACGCCCTGCAGTCAAATCCCAACGGAGAGTTCTCAGACTCATATTCTGACTAGAATTATGAGTATGACAACGTCAGGCTACCGGGACATACTCCCACAGGTTCATTTATTCATACAGCCTCTAGGTGGCGCCAATGCAACACGAAACATATAGATGGCAAGAAAACTGGGTTTATTGATCAAATAGGAATGTCACCTTTCTGTCTAAAACGCATTGTCTGTGTCAGGAGTGGTGTATAGACATTATGATGTCATCGGGCAGACAGGGATTGTGACGCACTTTACAAAGTTATAAGAACGTTACCAAATCAAATCAGTCATTATGCAGGCAAGAAGCGACTACTTTTTCCTCATTAGAAAGTTTAGTGGAAATGTATTTTTATTGTGGACATTTATATTTATTTGAGTATTTCCTAGATTATCATCTTTAAAGAAACATGGATGACTTCCCAAAACATAAAAAACTTTGGCGGCCTAAACAGAAGGTAAGTCTAGTAAACCTAAAGTAAATAAAACAATTTAGACTGTCGACAAACCGACAGAATACTTAGTTATTTCGATTTGTCTAAATTGTTTCAGTAGGTTACTTGTGCGTTTGACAGTTGTGTTTCACAAATAGCCAACTTACCGTGATTAATACTGTAGACCTTTTTCATTGTCATATTTCATATGTAAGTCATATTTATTTTTATAAAAATAAAATGATCTCTGTTCAAGACACTCGTTGTATTTCCCTGCTAACCCTAACCCTTCTCACTCCTCCTTATGTTTGTGTGTGCTTGTGTATGTATGTTTTCAAACGTCTTTATATTTACGTGGCGTGTGTGTGTGTCTGTGTTTGTGTGTGTGTGCGTGTCTAGCCTGCTTGTCTCACTACCGTCCAGTTGCCCCCCTGTTGGCCAGAGCTGGGGCTGAAGCTTCCTTCCCTGCTGTTCTCAGACAGGAAGCTGCTGTTATCAGACAGGAAGCTGCTGTTATCAGACAGGAAGCTGCTGTTCTCAGAAGTTCACAAACCCCTCCAGGTAGAAACAAACATAGATATATGAGGGAACACATACCTGGAGAGACTCAACACATTTGACACTTTGTTCATGTCTGACACATTGATCAAAAGCAACATACAAATAGTTTTGCATTTAATAAGAACAGTAGATAATAAAGGTTCAGAATTGCATAAGTCTGACAGTATTTCAGTGAGTGGAGCCAAGGGACTCTATATTGTATCAGTTAATATCAGCATCATCTCAAATACTATATGCTAATGTAAAAGTGCAATAATAACAATATAATCATGTCAGAACTTGGTGCCAAAGCTTCCTCGGTGCCCGGAGCCCAGCCGCAAGCGCAAGGCTACCAGGAAGGCTGCAGGAGCTGAGAAGGAGACAGGGGCCAACAAGGGGCCCCTGCCAGAGTCTTGGAGGGTTGTGGAAGAAGCTGGAGCTGCTTATCGTTCAGCCCTGGCTGACGAGCTGGCAGGACTAGGCATGGTGGTGAGTAGAAGGCCCCAATCCACCTCCCTGGGTACTCCAGACTCCAGCCAGGCTCCTCCCCTCCTCTCCATCTTCCTCCACCTCTCCTATATCTCTGATACTGGCTCTGTTACTGTGCCTTGCTAAGTCTGTTTCTTGCCTTAAGGTGACTGGTGGTGCGAAGATGCTTCCCATCCCCCAGACCAGCTACTGTGAGTCTTTGTTCATTCATGTATCAACATTTAAATGATCACCTTCTGTCAAGAGAAGGGATCCACCAATCACATTGTGACTCTGCTCTTCCTCTAGGTGTTCTTCCAGCAATCAAAAGTTCCTCTCGCCCAGTGGAACCAATCAGAGCATCGGCCTCTGAAACACTCGGGCCCCTGGGCTGCAGAGCCACACCAGATGGAAGGGAGAGTGCGTACTCCTCTCCACCTCCGTCTCCACCTCCGTCTCCACCTCCGTCTCCACCTCCGTCTCCACCTCCGTCTCTACCTCTGTCCCCATGCCGACCTGAGGCGCAGTCTCCAGGTTCTTCTCCACCTTCGACCTTGAATGACCCCGTGACCCGGGAGACCACGCCCAGTCTTCTGTCATTGGAGGAGACCGGGGACGAGCTTTCTGTGTTGGAGGCCATGATGTCACATCCGTGAGTGCTCCTCCAAACGCTCCCCTTTAGACTATTGTCCTGTTCCGAATAATGTTACGATGTGTCGTCAGTTGTCATTGTACTGTGAAGTGATGTCAAACGTCAGTTCTTGTTCTCGTCACAGTCATTGGAAAATCATCAACAGGGTCCTGTTGAGAAAGGTAAATAAAATGTTTACGTGAATTGCTTTTACTCAGTCTGACAATCACCACTTGTATCTGAATTGCCAATTCACATATTTTTCTCCCTCCCTCCCTCCCTCCCTCCCTCCCTCCCTCCCTCCCAGAACAAGAGCGTAGCTGAGCTGCAGGAGCGCTCGAAGGAGGTCATGGAGTGGGTTCTCAAGGTGACCAACGAGGTGGTCTTGCCCGCCATGGCCCTTTACCAGGTCCTCCACATCCGCAAAGACCAAGATGGCTGCCCGCTGTCCGCCGCCATCTCCTACAGCAGCTGTGACTCCCACAGTGACAGGTCCTCTTCCGCAGGGCTACTGTCCCCAGCCAGCCCTGTCACTGGCTCTCTGACTGGGATGGTATGTTTCAACCCTGCTGATTCTCCCCAGGACCAGGCCTCTTTTCTGGGCTCTGCCCACCCCTACGTCCCCCAGGGTGTTCTGAGAATGATCTCAGAGAGGTTCCATCCTCTGCTGATAGGAGGGCAGGGATCCAGGCCCCAGGGCAGGCTGCTGGGTGGCAGGCCTCCGATGTTGGACTCTGATAGGCCCATGGAGGAGGACGTCCTCGCCACGGCATCCCTCACCGTGGCAGAGATCCTGTTGAAGGTGCAGGCGGTGATGGATAAACAAGAGCACGATGCAGAGGACAAGCTGTCAGCCTGTGTGGAGGAGCTCTACAAGTCTGTCATGGGAGAGGTGCTGGAGAAGTTTGCACTCCACCACCCCAGCTGCTTGCTGTCGGACTGCCATGTGACCAGCATCTCCCAGGACCTGATATACAACGCCTGGCAGGATGCCAAGGAGAAGATTCAGGTCCTCGCCAACAGTCACACCGATGCCATCAATGAGCTGGTGTCCCCGTGGCCCCCGTCGTCTGCCGACACAAGGGAGAGGATGGAGATGGCCTCCTTCCTCACTGGCAGCGTGGCGGAGGCAGAAGAGATGGAGAAGGCGATGGCTCCGCCCAGCCGCGTGACATCACCAACCCTCTGCTCCCTGAAGGAGAGCCTCTCTGGAATCCTGGCCCGCCACGCCCTGTTCCAGAGCCCGGGCGTGGTCCCCACGGAGGAGAAGCTGGAGCTGGTGAGGATGGTGGGGGGCTTCCTCCAGGAGATGGAGCCCACAGAAGGAGGCTCTTCCCTGGACCAGCCCCAAGAGGCCTACGAGGCCTCCCTGGTCCAGAGTATGGCCACGGCCTGCAATGTAATCCACAACGTCCTGAAGAACTTCCACGCAGCCCAGCAGCTGATTGGGCAAGTGGAGGTGGCTGACTTCCTGCAGCCTGGAAGTAAGACCTTCACCATGGTGGTGGAGTGTGTTAGCCAGAGCCTGCTAGGAGACGTTGCTGTGGAGCTGGATGCCCTGAGGAGGAGGAGGAGCCTGGAAGCCAGCAGCAACAGTGGGAGGAGCAGCAGGAATCAGGAATGCCTCCCTCTTGACACCCGGCAGGAGCGACCAGTGGAGTGCAGCTCTGCTAGCAAGGAGGAGCAGGAGGAGGAGGATCCTCAGAAGAAGGAGGAGACCGCCCCTCCCTCCTCCAGGAGCACTAGCGCCTGGAGCGAGGCTAGCAGTGCTGCCAGCTGCCAAGACCTCAGCCTCACCGCTGAAAACATGCTGGACATCATCATGCGGATGGCCCACTTGGCCTCCAGATCCTCCCCTGACGACGACGACAAACGCGATGGAGGCTCCTCCGTCAAATCGTTCGACCAGGAGGAGTACGACCTGGGGCGCCTGCTGGCATCCCACAGCATGTGCACCAGGATGTTCCAGGGGAGGATCCAACACTTCTCCGAGCAGTTGATTAACTGCATTTATCAGCTTCTCCTGGACACCCGGATGGGACGACTCCCCTCGACACCCCATTGTCGCTTCGAGCCCAACTTCCAGAACCTGGAGGACAAGGAACGTCTGGACCAGGAGCTGTTCACCCCTCTGCTGTACAATTTTTTCCAGACGGCCTTCAAGAGCCTGATGGGGAACCTTCTGGGCGAAGAAGACCTCACGGACGACCACCGGGCATCCTGCAGCGATGCGTCCTCGGACGGCAGTGACAGCAGCAGTGACAGCAGCAGTGACAGCAGCAGTGACAGCAGCAGTGACAGCAGCAGTGACAGAAGCAGTGACAGCAGCAGTGACAGAAGCAGTGACAGCAGCAGTGACAGCAGCAGTGACAGCAGCAGTGACAGCAGTGACTGTCCCTCCCTGGACTGGTCCCGAGGGATGACGCCGGGCCCCAGGCATGGGGTTGAGGGTAGTAGGAGATCACAGAGCAGGTTGAAGCCCTCCTGCAGCCAGGATCAGAGGCGCGCGCTGGAGGCCATTTGTGAGGTGTTGACTACCCAGGCGGGAAGTGACCTCTACAAGACACGCAACGACCCACAAGAAAACATGGTTGTTGTCCGCAAAGGTAGAGACATTTTTTTACCTTTGGATATAAAAAAAGGGTAACTATGCTTTTGTAAGACATGCGATTGTAAGAAAGATTTGTAAGTATTGAGATCTGCTGAATGACAGTGTAGTTCAAGTAAATAACTATAATAATAGTATTGTAGTTAACAGACAAAATATGATATGAGAAAAGTAAGGTTAATCGCTATAATAGTAATAGTGTAGTTAAAAGTGAGTTTTCTTGTGCCAGGCCTTGATGCTGAAGCCATGGCCAGGGTCTGTAACCTAGCCAGCTCCTCCTCTGAAGACCAAGTGACAACCGGAAGTCTCGATCCAGAGTCAGGTCTCACCAGCCAGCAAGTAGGACAGCCTGAGATGGATGAAAACGAAAACGCTGACTACCCTGATGATTTCCACGAAGAGGAAGAAGGGTCAGATTGCCAGACAATTGCCAAGGGTGCATTGATCGAGGAAGAAGAGAAGGATGAAGATATTGGAGCTGCAGGCATCCCTGAGGAGATCCAGGATCATCCCTCTCTACCCGTGAGCCCCTCTGAGACCCCCTCCCTCCAGCCCGGGGAGGTTCTGATCCAGGAGAAGGTCCTGATGCCCCCCCGGCCCAGCGCCCTGCACCACCAGACCCTGCATGACCTGCTGCACAGGCTGGTGGGACGCCTGGCCCTCCAGGGGCCCCTTCGTTCCTGCTTCACCCCCACCAACTCGGAGATAAAGTCTGTCCTCTTCCAAGACGTGAGCTGGTTTCTCTGGAACCAGGCCGGGATCGGCCTCGTCCTGGAGCACGAACCCCAGAACCCACTCTTCGGTGGCGCCGACGCCCTAGACGCCATGTTTGATGCGACCTACGCTGAGCTGATGCTCTGTTCCGATAGCAACAGGGCCCAGGTCCACTCCGCCCTCCAGGGAGGGGCAGGCATCGTCTGCATGGCCGAGAACGTCGCCACGGTGATCTGCCGTCACGCCGAGTTTTGGCGCCCTTCTGCCGTGTCGGGTGAGTCTCCTGATTTGGAAACAGGTTGTGAGGAGAAGGAGAGCGCAGACGACTCTGCTGGCTTGGAAAAGGCCGGTGGAAGTTCCAGCCCCTTCACATGCAACAGAAGCTTGGATGAAAGACTTGAGATGGAGTCTGCTGGCTTGGAAAAGGCCAGAAGACTCGCCTACTGCCTCTCATCCTCCTCCACTTCCCGGTCCTGCTACTCCTCCTCTTCTTCCACCTCTGTTCTCTCCTCTCCTTCGTTCTCCAAATCCTCCACCAGCTCCTCCACCTCCAGGGGCTCCATGGATCAGGCCCCTAGCCCAGAGGGACATCATTTGGGAAAGACCGACACCCCCGTCCTCCAGAGATGGTTCACACTGGTAAGCTGAAAACAACACCACACACTAGCACTAGGTCGAACTGACCTGAGCTGAGTCAGCGATGAGAAAGGACGACATGTGACAATCTCAATGAATCTGTGTTTCTTTGCTCTCACTTCCCAGAAGAAAGAGAAGACTTTCTTTAAGGATGGACAGAATGTGGCTGCCAAGGGAAGAAAGACAAGCAGAATATTCAAGACAAACAAAGTTTCTCCCCTTAGCGCTGAACGTGAGATCCTGACTGCATATTTGCTCATCTAGGCTTTCCCACTATAGTTGGCTCTCCCACCATTTCACACACACAGACTTGCACACACACAGGCATACAGATATGCACACACACACACACACACTATTTTTAAGTGAGAGGTCACAGTGCTGAAGTTCCGTGTGATGTCATACCTTGTTGTGTGATGGTGTTTCCTGTCCAGGTCCAGACCTTGGGGAGTCCTCCATTGCTGCAAGAAAGGAGAAGAAGAAGAAGAAAAAGTCTTTCAAAGCTTTCTTCCGGGGGATCACTACAGCTCTCTCCAGGGCTTTCTGCTTTGGTTGCGTGAAGGATATTCACCAGTAGAGAGCGCCACCTGCTTAGTCAACTGGCTGGCAGAGAAAGAGAAACTGTCACTACGGCAACAACTGTAGTTACTTCCCTCTTCTTCAGAAAGTGTAACCCATTTTCTTAGGATATTCCAATAAAAACCACTGGAATTTCGTTTATATCTCCTTTGTAATCGTTTAAGCTGTTTGTGTACAAGGTTGTGACATCACCATGTCAGGACTGCTGCCATACAGAGAGGCTGGTTAGCATTTGTTAGAGTAATTGTACAAAACCACTTTACATCAGTGTAAAAGTTACCTTAAACATGAGCTTTTCAAAAACGTTTAAATGCACATGACCAAACTACGTATTTTAAGAAGGCTACTTGAGTTAGTTCAGAATAGTTATTATTATTCCCCAATTTAAAAAGAGCCTTCTTTTGTAATGATTAGATTGAAACCCACCACCGTTCTTCTTTATTCCAAGTGGTCTTGCTTGCCTCTGCTCACACATGTTTAGCTAACACACACACAGAGACACACACAGTCACAAACTGTGCTGGTTCCTTCGTGCCAGATATTGATTTATGGTGTGTGAGCCACTCTGTTTGATAACTTGTATTTTTGGAGCAGTTGATCCGGTTTGCAGTATATTGGATTGCACACACACACGCACACACAGCACAGAAAATGAACCAGAACCATTTTGACTTTTTTGGAATCTTCACAAAACGTGATCTGCTAACAAAATTCACACTTGAGAATAGGACATTATTGTCATCCAAAGAACAGAGCTATGAGAAAGGGTGAGAAAAAGAGAGAGAGGCAGAGAGAGCCACAGACATTTCAGATGACCACTTGTAGAGGTGGTTTTTAATGAATTCCTGACCTGGAAAGAATTGCTGCATGAGTTCTTATCACCTGGGGGAAAGAGTTTTGGGACATCATGTTCTGAGGCTGTGTTGTTTCAACTGTGATTGTGTTTCGGAAACAATGTGTGGGTTGGTATATTTATAGTTAGTACTTCTAAAATAAAAACTACAAATGCTACACTGCTTTGCTTGCAGTGTTATTTTCTTTATTACAGTACACAGTATGTATGCCCTCTAGCCTCTAGCCTGCGATACAAGCTATAACCAAAAGAAAATAAACCCAAACAAAATACAGGTCAAAAAATACGGTAGTGGCACTTCAATAGTTCGACTTTGAACACGACCACACACAAATCCAAACATCTTCTCAGTTAGATTCCTTGGACACCACCACGCACTGTCATTTACCGTGCACCGTCCGGGAATCGCGAACCCAACTTTCCGCTAGAAAGTTACGTCACTTCCTAACCTCCCCAGATCCACCTGGTAACAAGGAGTGAGCTAATGATAGGAAGAGACTGAAAACAGATGCATCTTTTAACTAAACAGTTTAATACAAATATGTCTGATATAGGCTACCCCTATATTACTAAACAGCTAAATAATATTCTAAAGAGCTAAACAATGTACTAAAGAGTCAAACAATGTGAGATATCAAATATATATAAATATAAAATATAGATAAAAAATATAAAAAAATATGAAATCGGGCAGCGTAGTGCAAAATTGTTGTGGAAATGGTGGATGGACCTTTACCCTGTGTTCTGGCCCCCTCTTTCACCGACCGTCTCTGAAGGAGGGGATCCTTCACTGAATTGCTGCTTATTAAAATGCCACAAGGATACAACTTCACTTACTCCATGTTGTAGGCTACCATAGAGCTGCTGCCTGCAGCCATCCCCATCTCCCCCGTGCTGTCTGAACAATTTCGGAGCGCTACCATCTTTGTACTACATGACATCTGACTCATTCAGTCTCCAAACCCCGAGGAGAGAGGACCTCTGAAAGTTCGCTTAGGAAAGCCTTTTGTGTTGATATGTGTGAGGAATTATTTGATAAACAACAGGTTTACAGCTGGGAGAGGTCGTCTTTTACAAAATGATGAAGCCCATGTCACGGACCGCACGGCGTCTGAGGGCCGATGCATCACAAGACGCACCTATATTGTGTTTAACTCATTAGCATGGCCATATAAGCTGAGCTGTCTCTGACTTCGTTGTGGAGTCTACAGTGCGTGTCCACTACAGCGGCGCGGAGCGGCGGCTTCTGATCCATTTTCTATGAAACCGGGTGTTTCATAGCGGCTCCGCGCCGCTGCAGTGGACACGCACCGTTATTCTTAGTTTTGTTTTCGATGGCCGAGTGGCGTTTGACCGTTGTTCTGTAAACTTTATGCGCAAAGTACTCGCACTTTCATCTCAAGACGCAGACTCTTTGCCTGCTTTATCAAACCCCATAGGCAGTGCATATCATTGTCCAGGACGCGTTCACGACCTTTGCGCTGTCCTCTTCGGATCCTGGATTGACCCTGAATAACGAAGTAGGCCTATTCGCTGTGTGAACACAGTGCGTCTGGCACTTTCTGGCGGAGACTCGAAATGGTTGTGAGCTGGAAGGCGTATGGATTGACATAAGCCCTTTGGATTGGTTATAGCTGCCTGTGATGTCACCTCGTCTACTGCCTATCTCATGTTCCTGTGTTTTGCTTCCTGCATCATATTGTTTAGAGACAGGGAGTGCCTCCCCTCTACTCCGCTAAAGTCAAAGCTGTTTCCATGTCTGTGGTCATCAACAGCGGCGTAACAAGGACTTGGCGGGCCCGAGTGCAGATCTCACCAACGGGCCCCTTACCGACCTATCGTCAGGCGAAATTATTGAGTTTTCAGTTTAGCGATGCGCAAGGAAATTTAGGCTACTCATGATGTACAATTAAGGGTAACGACTGCTCCTTCTATGTGAAGATAGATTACGGTTTTCAAAAGTGAACGGCTCTGACTCGCGAGTCTCTGGCTCTAGATTATGCTTGCTACAACACGGAATGAGTATAATGGAACAGTCAGTCATGAGCCGACGTATCTGCGACATTTGAAATAGAGCACAGAGATGAGAAGAAAATCTGATCATTTACCAAGGCTTATCCGACGTTATGAATGACGTTTCGATCTGTCATGTGTGCTATCTGGGTACTAGTAAAAAAAAACTGTCACTTCGATGGTGAATATTTGATTTTATGTTCGTTAAATATGCTAGTTTACATTTAGTCTATCTAGCTTCAGCTATTTTCCGACTACATCCTGCACATAGTTTACTATATCTAACCTGGCCGCTGCCTGGTAGCCTAGGCCTATATGTGCATTTTTATGACGTTTAATAGCCATGTCAACTGCATACACCAGACAGTAAACGTTATGTAATTATTAGCCTACCCTGGTGGCTGAGTTTCACACTCATTGCTGTTGCCGAGCTGGGGGTCAGACGTAGCGTCCTCTTCAACACGCTTCGCCACAATCCAAATGAGGATAGTTTTGACAGCTTTGCCCCACTTACAAATTGCTCTTTTCGTTCCTGCCGCTTTCTGGAGCCACTTTTATGTTAAAGGGCATGGCATGGGGTAGCCTAATTCGCTTCAAAACGCTAATGCAACACAACTGTAGTATCCCAACAACAACTGTCTGTGGTATTCCAACAACTGGATGGGAACAATCGTGTGTGGGTGGGCGGGAATCTTTGACAACAATATTATCCAGACATCCTTGCTATTTTTCGAGGGCAATATTACTTAATAAAAACGACATTTGTTTCATTCAGCAAAAGGCAAATGAGGAAAAATTAATTATTTGCTGTTGTTAACACTGACTGTTTTTAAAATGTTTATTGGGCAGGTGATAGCTCATAATTCTGAATAACTGACACCATAATTGAGAAATGTTTGCGAATTGATAACACTGGATCATATGGGATCTTCAACGTACGGTTTTACAGCGGTGCAAGGGGCCCGGTCAGATTGCCTCAAGGGGCCCGGTCAAGTTGTCTCACTTTAACGGTGAGATCGAGGACGGGCCCCCTTTCGCCACGGGCCCTAGTGCACCTGCACTCCTTGCACTCCCTATAGTTACGCCACTGGTCATCAACAAATTGTCAAATAATTAAGCAAGTGTCTTGACTGAATTGTGTCTATGGTGTCAGAAACGGTTTTCGTTTAGAGAGAAACATATCGGGAAAGTGTCTTCTGTACCAGGAAGAGACAGAGCGCTCACCTCACCGGCTTCCACAGCAAGTCTGTGCGCTCTCACAACGCTCTCTGCCCCGCGCCTCATTCCGCTCATTAGAATCAGAATCAGAATGAGTTTTTATTGCCATTTAAGTACACGGAATTTACTGTGGCAGGAAGGTGCATACTGTCACGGCTCAGGGCAAGACCCAAATGTTGACAGCAGGGGCAGGTAGATGGGTAACACTTGTTCACTAGTCCAAATCGACAGGCTGACTCAGGTGATGGACAGGCAAGGTTTAGTACACAGGTAATCTAAATAGCCTACTACTGGGTAACACTGAGAGAAACCGGCTGGGACAACTCGGGAGACACACGAGATGAACTGTCAACCAGAACAGGGAGAGAGAGAGAGGTTAAATACAGAGGGAAACATTCAGCTGATAGGGAGCTCCTGGAGCGGGGGGGGGGGGAGGGAAAGGTTAGCACCGGTGAATCGAATTAGGATGTGACAGCACAAATCACACCAGCTTTATTTCATGCTTCCATGTTCTAGCCACACACACATGTACACACACACACACTTCTGACTGAGCTCTATTGCTTTATGTGGAGGAAATGTGACTGTGAGACACTACTGTTTATTTTATGTTGAACAACTACGAACAAAATAGGCATTTTAATCACGTTTGAAGTAAGGGCATTGAAGTAATATTTTAACTATCATTACATTTACATGGCTGACATTTAAGCAAGTTTCTTAGTAAGAGAGATATTTTTCCTTAGTTTTTCTGCTTTTTACTGCAGCACCCCTGAACCCTCACTCCTCAGTGGACTGTTATTTTAGAAGGTTTTTCGGTAATAGATACATGTTTTCTGCATTTTAACTGCAGCAACTGAACACTCAGAGTGGACTCTGTTGAACAAGTCACTAGAGAGTTGTTTCCCGTAATGGCAGGAGGAAGAGCGAGGATATGTGAGAGGGCATGAAGGCTTTCTTTTTGTCTGCATGTCCCAAAGTAAGATCGTTTTTATTTGAACTTTAAAGCAACACTGAACCCTTGCTGGGTGTAGGTGGGCTGAAGATGAAGTTCAGTTATTGACATTGTAATAAAACTCTTGAATAAAAATCTTTTCAGCTATTTTTTCATGTGTTAATGTTTAGGTTGGACTCTGCTGATTATCATGATCAGGTGAGTAGTCAGGTGCAATGTCTGCCCAAACCATATGACCCTACACATACAAACCTTCTAATAACGCCACATGTATGGCAGATCAAAGTCAGAACCTGTATGGACACTAGGTCAGGCCTGCAGCGACATGAGACCAGCATTGGATCTATTGTGTTTCCTTGCGCTAAGAGAGACAGGATCAGTCAACAGCATCTCTCTCTCTCTCTCTCTCTCTCTCTCTCTCTCTCTCTCTCTCTCTCTCTTTGTCAACAGCTCCCATGAATGTCTCACTTTGACACACGTATTATTTGAATATTAGGTTACTTACATAAACACGCACAATGTACTTCCACACCATTCCAGGGGGCTGTTGCACAAAAGTAGAATAAAGAAATCCAGGATAACTGAAAAAGCGCAGCTGGACTTAGTGTGATCCGCTCATCGCGGCATAGTGAAGCATATAAAATGTAAAAAAGGAAATACGGCTGCTGTTATTAGACAGAGAGAAAAGCCTGCCAGACAATCGCAGACCGACTGAAAACCTGTAAACCGACTCCGTTGCTACTGAGAAAAGAACCTTTCACCTGCCCCATTTATACTCGCTCAACTGTGCTGTACAGTACTGTGTGAAATGACTTTAATTGATTGATTGACTCCTATGATAAGTGGCATGATATAGAAACGTGGGCACACACATTATCCTACTTCTGATAATCATGGCATGGTAACCCTAACAGGTAACCAGCTGTTTTGGATGAACCCCAAACCAAGTAACCTCCAAAATGACCTGAATGTTAGATGTAATAATTGTTTATAGTACTTCACACCAACATGAGTAGTGCTATCACATAATAAAGACAATATGAGGGCATTACATGAGTGTTGTGTGTTTGTTTGACATAAAATACAAATGTATGTATCATAGAAACCTCACAAAGTTACGTGGACGCTGGTCACAAATACATTTGACACCTTCAGTACTGTTATTTGGGTAGAATATTACTACATATACAGGCTACTACGTGATGAGTAGCCTACATTTGGGTAGTGTCTACGGTAACTAGTTGATTCAGAAGAACCTAAACAACATGTTGCCTGAAGGCCAACGTAGTTAATACATTTGTGACTGAATTCCTAATATTCTCATGTGCTTCAGTAGCTCGCGACGTAATGCAATGGTTTCCTGCTATGGATGTGTTTTTACTCGTGGAATCGAATCCCACTCGAATCTTTTATTTTCTTAGCTTCCATTTATTATGGTGTGAATGGCTGTAATGTAGTGATCACTACATTTGTTCAGAATATAAACTTATGAAATGAATTGATTTCAAAAGATATAGCGAAGAAACACTCAGCCATCGGCTACATGAAATCGCTTTGGAAACGAATGTTTCCATGTTGTGTTACGCGTATTTTGATCGTATTGTCTGGGATAACAGCGACGTTCTTAGTATGAATTTTTAATATGCGGTGTCAGAAGGAGCTTTGATGTCGTGGTAAATACGGCTATTGCCTCGGAACAACCCCAAATACGTTATTAGTAGCCTACATTCAGGTAGTGTCTATGGTAACCAGTTGTTCCAGAAGAAACCAAATCAAGATGTTACCTGAAGGCCAAAGTGGTTATTAACTAGGCCAAGGTGGTCACACCACCGAAAGAAAGTCAGCCAGCTTACCACATGACCCCTCACAGTGGATCACATGACCCCTCACAGTGGATTACATGACCCCTCACAGTGGATCACATGACCCCTCACAGTGGATCACATGCGTGTGCTCTGTACAGTGTGGATGACAGCCTCAGACAGACCTCTGTGTTCTAACAGGTCCCTCTCAGTAGCCAAGCCATGAGAGGACCTCCCATCACAGGCGGGCTCTTCACCGTGCTTCCGGCTTAGGAGAGCATCCTTCCACTGAGGGAGAGGCCTCGTCCATCCACCCCCAACGGTGGTTCATCCCCGTGACATCAGGTCTGCTCCTTTGTTGAGCAGGTCTGGGATATGCAGGGCCCTCAGGGAGGTGAGACAAGACAGGTACTCATGCAGGCACCGAAATATGTCCTTTGAGCCTTCTTATACTAAAAATGGACAGATACAAACAGATGGGTTTTACTTACAGCAAAACTATGATTGTTCCCAAACGACCTCCTAGTGAAGTTCCTAAACCATGTGACTGGTTCCTGTGTGTGTGTGACCCTGCCCATCTCCCCCTGGCCTCCTCCAGGTAGATGGAGCCCAGGTGCAGGTAGATGGGATGTGTGTCTGAGGCGTCCACCACTAAGTCCAGGGTCCTCTCATAGCCCTCCTGAGCCTTCCTGTGCTCCCCAGTCTGGTAGTGCAGGTGACCGTCCAGAGCCACACGTCTGGGTCCTGCAGAGAGGGGAACCATCAGGAGAGAGATTACACATCAACATCTGATTGATCTGGTTAACACATGTGTGGTGTGCTTGCAGGTACTGAATGGACATCTCCCTACAATCTCTGCTGAGTCTAGGTTTACATTTAATTGACTATTCTTCATTTCTAAAACAAAGAGCCCATCATGATGTGTCAGTAGCTGCTCCTGGTCTGTAGGTTGTTTGAGGCTCCTGGAAGCTGTGGTTGAGCGCCTCCTGCAGGCTGAGCTGGGCACTGCTGTACTCTGCCCTCAGCAGCTGCAGCCTGGCCATGGCCCCCCTCTGGACTAGACCCCGAAGCCATTTGTTTTGAGAATAATGGCTGGCTGATGAAGTTATTGGCTGGCTAGCCAGCTCAGCCAAAACCTAAATGGCTGCTGCAGCTACAAATGGCTGAAGTTCCCCCCTCGCCCCCGCCGAAACAAAGTTCTAACTGGAACAGGTTAATGTAATAGTCTAATGTAAGATTGGACATATTTTCGTCATATTTCCCCTAAAGCAATATGCGCAGCATGGTGGCAGAAAACCGGGAAAATATAGCCTTTATAACGGCTCGAGAATTACACGGATTATACAAATAGTTCGATTTAAAAAGACCAAAAAGGTCGAGGAGGACAGACTTTAAGAGAGAAAGCGATTCCCCATTGATCTGTCACATCAGAATTTTTATTTTGTTGCACAAAAGTCTTGAAATTTGAGTGAGAATGTCGGTAGACCGCATAGTAGGCTATTAGGCGGCATCAATGTCTTCACGTCATGTCACAAAGTTAATAATTTGACAGTTTTACACCAAAAAAAGTTGTGCAGTTAAGCTTTCAAGAGATATTGGAACTCTGCTTTTTGTACCTAAAATACAAACGTGAGCAAAGGCAGCAATCGCTATCGAATCAACAGACGTGCAATTTACTGTAGCTAGCAGGGGAAGAATACAAACATCGAAAATCACCAGTTAACTTAATTTAAATTAACAAGAACTATAGACTAATACAATAACAGGCTGAACTAACAACATAGGTTATACGATTTACAGTTTCATAAGGACGCACACACGCAATCTCAGCTGCGGTATGAAGCGCGTGTCCGTGCTATTCTCCGACATGCTCTCGAACAATCCCTGCTGATTGAGGGCCTTAAATTTTGTACAGCCTTATTTATGATACCATGGCGGCAGAAATTTAGCAGTGGCGGGCCGCCACGGCAAAATCAACATAGAGGAAAGAGTACAAAAATATCGATAAAACACTACTAGTAGTCCTGGCACAACGACAAATGGCATTCTTGTCCTGACAAAACAGCATTCTTACTTCCATAAACCGAAGATCTAACTAAAGTCTGAGTAGCCTATCCAACGTAGAAATTAGGAAAGTAGGCCTATGTAAGAACAACACAATTACCTTTTCTAGTTGTTTCTGCCATTTCAGTGCAGCGGGAGAGAAAAATGCATTCCTTCTTTTACTGTCAATGTCTATTATATGATCATTACTATCAGAAAACGCGCAATTTTAATTGGTCATCAATTCACTATGAGTCCTGTGTATCATAGCAACGAGCACGAAACTGTGGCGAATCCGGTGTGCAAAATTGATTTAGTTTATCATTTATTTTTCGTGTGTGTAGCCTATGTCTCTATGTGATAGATAGAATTATTGTTTGATGCAAATCATTTCAGCTGGCTCAGCCAAAAAATATCAGATGGCGGCTCAATTTGGCTAACAAAATTATTAGCTGGCTTTGGCTGAAACTGAAATGGCGCCGCTTGGCGGCGCTTGGCGGCCCTTGGCGGCGCTTGGCGGCGGCTTCGGGGTCTACTCTGGACACAGCAGTTCCTGGACCAGAGCCCGCTGAGACATCTGCACACACACACATTCACACACACACACAGTATATACACATACACACACACAGCAGCGGCCGGCTCATAGAGGGCGCTAGGGCGCCGCCCCACCACTGCTGCATCACATTCCGACCTGAAAAATTAATTTAATAAGACTTAAAAAGAAAGAAAAACATGTCTAATGAGTAAAGTCAATATTATATAGCTAATAGAATATTGAATCTGCAAAAAAACGTGGAAGAAAAAAAACCTACGTTGTCTAAAGCAGAGCCATAGAAAAAGAGAGTTGCGACACTTCCATAGACTCCCATTGTTATCGAGGAATGCGGAAGTTAAGCGTGTCTCATGCAACCTATAGTTCCAAACATTGTATTTTCCACCGTTGAACCCCATTAATTTTCAGTGTCTACAAAGTAAGTTAGCTGGTAAATTGATGAAAATCATGCATTTTTTCATATTTCAACCACCACATATCAATTGTTATGAGTAGTATTTCATATGGCCAACTTAAGATAAACATTTTCGTAAGATTATAGCTTGTTAGATTCTAAATGCAGTTAGAGCTGTTAAAGCCATATATGGCTTATGGGGTCCGAAGCAAGTGAGCTGGTAAATTGATGAAAATCCTGCATTTTTTCATATTTCAAACACCACATATCAATTGTTATTAGTAGTATTTCATATTGCCAGCTGTAGAGAAAATGTATTGTAAGATTATGGCTTGTTAGATTATAGCTTGTTAGATTCTAAATGCAGTTTGCCCTAGACTATAGTAGAGCTATGCAACACTTTTACTGTAGCTAGCTAAAGAGCATGTGTATCAACCAGAAGTTCGTTGGTTTATAGTCTGTCAAATTAGTTCTAGTTATTGGTGTTCTTTGGCATACACAGTTTACAGAATCTGCTCTTATTAGCCTATAGTACATCTGATTATAGCTAGCAACAATGAATTGCAGATTAAAGCCTTGGGTCCCCTATCGTCCAGCAACGCTCGGCAGGAATTTCAGGTCCACTCAATAGCTAGCTAGTTGGTTAGCTCAACTAGATGCATCTACTACTGCGGTCTAAGTTTTGTGAAAAGCAGACATTAAGATCACCTGCTCACTACAAACAAAAGGAGTGGAAGAACACTGGACATATTGTACAATAAAATGTTTTATTGAATTGCAGTTGGTTGCCTTGTATATTCTGTTCAATTTTTTTCTATTGAACAGTTGTCGGTGATCATGGTTAGATTCAACTTGCATCAAGTACAAACGTGTTGTTAATGTGGTAAATTGTAAGTGGGCTGATGAAGAAAAAAAAAGTTGAACAAATCCCATTTACTTCAACAGTCGAAGGTTAAACGTTAAGTGGAACAATATAGGCTAGCATAGCCATTTCCAGCTCTGCTTCACAATATTGTGTTATGCATTATAAGTTAATGTTATACATACATGTTAATAAAGTAGCATACATACATGATACAACACACCAGTAACCAATTGATATTGTGTTAATATACCGAAAATATCCGTGAATCGAGATGGTGCTGCTGTCGGTCCCGCCGAAAACCATTCAAACAGGTTGACAGCAGTGGGTTTTCATTTAACTACAGCGAGCTACCGGAACCACGTGACAAAAAAGCTCTACCTTTTTTCCTGCGTTTCACTGGCAGTGAGTGTTCACAATGTTGTAGTTCACTCCATTGTTCACCAAAAACGTCAGCGAGGACTGCCTAATGTAGATAAGAGTCAGCTGAAGATAGCCAGAATATCGGATTTCTTCAACTGAGCCTGTTTCATTCGTAATTTGCCTGAGAAAGCGACTTCCGTTGGCCAGCTCCATTGAAAACCATTCAAAAAAGTTGACAGCAGTGGGGCTTTTTGGAACTACAGCGAGCTACATGAACCACGTGATCACGTGTCGGCGAGATCAGAGCGTGTCGCAACTCTCTTTTTCTATGGCTCTGGTCTAAAGTTAGCTGATAGGCTACGTATTTCCGGCTGGGAAGGAGCCCCATTGACTGTCGTTGTAAGTTGTACATGCGTAGTTCGCTCCTCTCAATGCAAGCGATAGGACCTCGCCGGGGCCCAAAACACCTGCGCCCCAAACTGCTGATTTACTAGAGGGCTTGTCAAATACATTATGATAGGGCCCGTTATGTATGTCACATCCAATCACATCACTCAACACATTTAAGAAGTTGTTTATTTACATTGTCATGGTGTTCTCTCATAACAGAACTTGTAGCTACCATAGCTCTAACGTTATAAAGCTAGCTAGCTAGCTAACGTCATGATGGAAACTTGCAATTCAGTCAAGTCGCTTAAAAATACGCCCTTTGAAAAAAGAAATGTTCAAAAAAAGCTCAAAGTGAAAGAGCTTGGACCTGATCGGCCTGACCAATTTTCACCCTAGGTCACACGACTGTCAAGCTGGCTCAAATTCCCATATCGGTTGCAAAAGACGAACTTCTTACCGGGTACTGTACTGTATAATACACTTGGAGTGTCGATCAGGTCATCATATATCTCTGTTCACTGGATTACAGGGCTTGACATTAACTTTTTGAGGCACTTGTCATTTGGACAAGTATATTTACGCTTCACTTGTCAATGCACAAAAGTCACTTGACCCCGATACCTTTATTTTAGTCAGACAAGAAAGACGCTCTTATCCAGAGCGTCTTTATATAGCCTGACCAAGTGATCGGGCAAAACTATCCTGGCTAACAGAGGTCGCTTCCTCAGGCAAATGATGAATGAAACAGGCTTGGTTAAAGACATCTGAGATGCTGGCTATCTTCAGCAGGCTCGTATTCACGATAGGCAGTCCTCCCTGACGTTTCTGGTCTATAACAGAGTGAAGTACAACATTGTGCACACTGCCAGTGAGCGACTAGTCTGACTGAGGCTAACGTCAGAACAGTGTAACGGGGACCCAGTCTCACTTAGATTGCCAGTTTAAACAAATCACAAAAATAATCGGACCAGCTGGCTAAAAGCAGAATTCCAATATCTCTTGAAAGCTGCCCTGCTCGACTTTTTAGATGTAGAATTGACTGTAAAACTGTAAAATTATGAACTTTGTGACATTACGTGAAGACATGGCTGCCGCTCGACTATGCGGTCTGTACCGGGCGACATTCTCACTCAAATTTCAAGACTTTCGTGACCCAAATCAAAATTTTGATGCAACAGATTAATGGGGAATCGCTTTCTCTCTTAAAGGCTGTCCTCCTCGACATTTTTGGACTTTAAATCTAACTATTTGTATGATCCGTGTGGTCCTTTTGCCGTTTTAAATGCTATCCTTTCCCAGTTTTCTGCAGCCACATTGCGTGCGCATCCCGAATGTTTACAAACAAAAAAATGGTCTATTAATTCAGCAACAGTCGAATGCCATGAGAAGACAATACACCAGGTCGTTTTCATCACTTCAATTGACAAACTGACAAGTAAATACATTTAGGAATGCACCAAAATACTGCTTTCTGGTGTTGAGATACAGGGAGGGCATGCCCCCGAACCCCCCCCAGCAAGGCGAGATACTAGGCTAGGGGTAAGGGTAAGGGGTAAGGGGGAGTATTGGGATTCGGCCTAAATATACTTGTAGCCCCCCCTGGAAATAAATGCACCAGCCGCCACTGCACACACACAGACAGTACACACACAGTATATACACATACACACACACTAACACAGTACACACACACACACAGTATATTCACATACACACACACTCACACATTATATACACATACACACACACACACACTCACACGGTATATACACATACACACACACTCACACAGTACACACACACACACACATGCAGTATATACACATACACACACACTCACACAGTACACACACACACACACAGTACACACACACACACACTCACACAGTGTATACACATACACACACTCACCCAGTACACACACACACACATTCAGCATATACACACACACACTCACACAGTATATACACATACACACACACACACACTCACACAGTACACACACACACACACACATACCGTACACTGTTCCATCACCAGACATCATGTCTCCAGTTCTGGTCTGGATTATGTCTGTGTTTTGTTTGTTCACTCCCTTCCTCTCACTCAATCTCTCAGATCCCAATTCCCCGTCTGATTGGTCCATTCCGGTCCTCTCCCTGTTCCAATAAACTGCCAGTCTCCACTATCCCAACCATCAGCACGACCTGCCTCCCATAAAAGCTGCTCCTTTCTTCAGCCCCAGGAGAGGAAACTGATCCATGATGTGGAAACAGCTGTTTGTATGAGGACTGGGTTTGTGTTGAATTTGTTTGTACTTGGTAGGAAAATGTCCATAGTTTCTTTTTGTCTTTCTGCCTGTACCCTGTATAGAGCTTTGTGTTTGTTTGTTTCCACCTTGTGGCAGCCCAGGAGTGCAGCACCATGGACAGCGTCCCAGTAGGCACCACAGGCAGCACTCCAGTCAGCACCTTGGGCAGCGGCACCAGCAAGCCCTGGGTCAGGTGATCAGAGGCAGGTATGTCCCACGGGAGACATATCACCTGCTGACCAAAATACCTGCGGAAGATTTGGACCATGATAACGGCATGGCAACGTTGATGACAAAGCTGGACGGCGTGTTCCTTAAAGAGGAAAAAGATCGCCTGAAGCCTATTTAGGTTTTGATAGTTCAGTTTCCATGGAGGACTACATCATTGACTTCGAACAGCGATACACCCGGATGAAAAAGTATAGTATGACGCTTCCTGATACTGTACTGGCTTTTAAGCTGTTAGACACAGCCTGGCTGGACGATAGAAGCAGACAGCTAGCATGGACGGCCAGCACCGAGTTGACGTTCTCCTCTATGAAGTCGGCTCTAAAAAGGGTTTTTGGGGGGGAACGACAGGCTCGTCGAACGGAATACGAGTGAAGCAGGACGTGGAGTTTTTCACAGTACAAAGACCACAAGGCAGACAGAGGTAAACGGAGCACAACCTTCCAAACTGGACGACCACAGCAGCCATTACTAAAGACTGTCCCCACAAGAAAACTGAACTAGTAAGAGGACCTGAAGACGCAAATGTAGAGGAATGTAACATGACATTGTTTACAAAGGCTGCCATCTCAAATGCAGAGATATTTATGACTGACTCATTGGGATCAGTGATTATTGACACTGCTTGTACCCGTGCTGTGTGCGGGGAGAAATGGCTGGAAAGCTACATTGATGACCTCACCCAAGATCAAGTGGACCAGCTGATGCAAACAGAAACTCCCAGTTGCAGATCATTTACATTCTGAGATGGGAATTTACTATATTACACAAACACATTTTAAACTACCAGCTAAAATAAGACTGACAAGATGCCAAATTGTTGACTTTCCACTTCTGCTGAGTAAAACATCCCTGAAGAAGGCAGGGACCATTTTGGACATGGAAAAGGACAGTGCAGTGATGTTCAAACAGTCCATTCCTCTTGAATTGACCAGTTCTGGACATTACTGATATCTGAGACAAAGAAACTAAAAAAGGTCAAACTGAAGAGGAAGTGTGAAAGAGCCAGAGCGGTGGTTTGGGTCAGAGGTGAAGACGCCAGCACCACAGGACTTCCATGAACGGAATAGACTTGATGAAGCATCATAATGACCCACGTAGGACGTGCTCCTGCCAACCACGCTCCCACCTGAGCTGTGCCGCCCACCTTTATTCACCTCGGCGATACCACATGACCTGCGTCACAATCAACTAACATGCTCACCCGGTTTTCCCCCTTAAACACCATATTGACATGACACATTTCACACCTACATTATGTCTTTATCACGGACTGCCATCAAATCACTTCATACATTAGTTTCTTTAAAACACTGAGCACCCCTGCTCCCCGGATCGCTCTCTGCCCCCGGTGCTATACAATACACATGACCACTTTCCCCGCCCCCGCACCCTGGTTTGCCCCCACCTCACTGGCAGACACGGCAACAGGGAAGGACACCCCCACACCTGCCGAAACTGGTCAGTTCCACGGAATCGGCCGAGAGCCACCAATTTACGTGGCAGACGCCTTCTTACAGTGACAGAAAAGGTGTCTCCAGATGAGAAACTCCAAGTCCTCCTGAAGCTCCACAAACAGTCTGGTCACGCGTCGGCAGACAGGCTACAGAGACTTATTCACAGTTCAGGAAACTACCACAAAGAATGCTTCACTATTTGACAACAAATAGTATCCAACTGTGAAATGTGCCAGAAGTCCAAACAGCCAAAGCCCAAGCCTGCTGTGGGGCTGCCCCTGGCTTCAGAGTAGAACCAGACAGTGGTGGTGGATCTACAGGAGGTGCAGCCAGCTGGGTGGTATCATCACATTATCCACCACTATGGCTACACTAGTGTCAAAACTGAGAGCAGTCCAGTGTGATCTCTCCACTAAACCACTATATTGCACTCGAGATCGGTTGTCCTGCGACCAAAGAGCGACTTAACGGCAACTTAATGGTACCAAAATTAATGTATCCAGCCGACCAAGGTACGACGTCACGGCAACGTTGTCCACAGGTCTAAAAATAAGGTAACCAGCCGACCAAGGTACGACGTCGTGGCAACGTTGTCCACAGGTCTAAAAATAAGGTAACCAGCCGACCAAGGTGCAACGTTGCGGCAACGTTGTCCTTGGGACCAAAAAATAACGTAACCAGCCGACCAAGGTACGACGTTGCGGCAACGTTGTCCACGGGTCACAAAATAACGTAACCAGCCCGACCAAGGTGCAACGTTGCCACAACATACGTGTGAAACATACATAAGGCCGTGTATGCCCACAGTGCACTGTTGTGACAAGTAATTAAGATATTGTATATATATATATTGTATATATATATATATTGATATTGTATAAGTTTTTTTTTCTCTTTTTCTTATGCTGGTGTACAACTACTGACTAACGGTAGCTACCTGGGGGGTATTCCAGAAAGCAGGTTATGTGACGTGCACGGGTAAGTTAACTCCCCAGCTCACACCCAGCGTTGTTGCAACATTGCCAGTAGGTTGCTGCAACATTGTGAATCAGCAGGTGGGTTAACTTACCCGGTTATATTACATAACCTGCGTTCTGGAATACCCCCCTGAAATAACTAACTCGGTTTTCATTCATGGAAGGTTTATTTCATTTAATAACAACTATTTAACCATCCAGTTGAGGGGTAAGGCAACGCTTATGTATTTATTTTACATGGAAAACCACCCCAGGGTGAAATTGCATTCATTTATTTGAGGTGAATAAAGAGAAGTGTTATTTGAACAAAGTACAGGGTGTGTACATGGAAATCATTAGACATAAGATAAAACATACACTACGTATATGACCAGATACACTGGTAAATAGGACTTATAGTTAATGGACACAGGAAGGGAGTTATATGTCATTCGCCGAGAGGCACACATAGGAACTCGGGTGCCCGGCCATTGGATATACCAGGGTAGAGGGCGCTACACAAACAACAGTTAGAATCCAACCTGATTAGACTGTTACCTCAAGAGAGGAAGGAAAACTTACTCTACACCCTCATTAAGAACACACCACTATGATGTAAACAACTAATTTAAAACGTTTTCAGTACCTCAGTCATTTACCTCATACTGACATAAGACAACAGAAGACAACAGAGAAGACAACAAGCTCCACTCCATCATACTGCACCATCAGCTTTACTGAGCACTACCTCACTTCCTCTTACAACAAGCTCCACTCCATCATACTGCACCATCAGCTGTACTGAGCACTACCTCACTTCCTCTGAGAACAAGCTCCACTCCATCATACTGCACCATCAGCTGTACTGAGCACTACCTCACTTCCTCTTACAACAAGCTCCACTCCATCATACTGCACCATCAGCTGTACTGAGCACTACCTCACTTCCTCTTACAACAAGCTCCACTCCATCATACTGCACCATCAGCTGTACTGAGCACTACCTCACTTCCTCTTACAACAAGCTCAGTGACAGCAGCAGTGACAGCAGCAGTGACAGCAGTGACTGTCCCTCCCTGGACTGGTCCCGAGGGATGACGCCGGGCCCCAGGCATGGGGTTGAGGGTAGTAGGAGATCACAGAGCAGGTTGAAGCCCTCCTGCAGCCAGGATCAGAGGCGCGCGCTGGAGGCCATTTGTGAGGTGTTGACTACCCAGGCGGGAAGTGACCTCTACAAGACATGCAACGACCCACAAGAAAACATGGTTGTTGTCCGCAAAGGTAGAGACATTTTTTTACCTTTGGATATAAAAAAAGGGTAACTATGCTTTTGTAAGACATGCGATTGTAAGAAAGATTTGTAAGTATTGAGATCTGCTGAATGACAGTGTAGTTCAAGTAAATAACTATAATAATAGTATTGTAGTTAACAGACAAAATATGATATGAGAAAAGTAAGGTTAATCGCTATAATAGTAATATTATAATATAATATTAAAGTTGACAGCAGTGGGGCTTTTTGGAACTACAGCGAGCTACATGAACCACGTGATCACGTGTCGGCGAGATCAGAGCGTGTCGCAACTCTCTTTTTCTATGGCTCTGGTCTAAAGTTAGCTGATAGGCTACGTATTTCCGGCTGGGAAGGAGCCCCATTGACTGTCGTTGTAAGTTGTACATGCGTAGTTCGCTCCTCTCAATGCAAGCGATAGGACCTCGCCGGGGCCCAAAACACCTGCGCCCCAAACTGCTGATTTACTAGAGGGCTTGTCAAATACATTATGATAGGGCCCGTTATGTATGTCACATCCAATCACATCACTCAACACATTTAAGAAGTTGTTTATTTACATTGTCATGGTGTTCTCTCATAACAGAACTTGTAGCTACCATAGCTCTAACGTTATAAAGCTAGCTAGCTAGCTAACGTCATGATGGAAACTTGCAATTCAGTCAAGTCGCTTAAAAATACGCCCTTTGAAAAAAGAAATGTTCAAAAAAAGCTCAAAGTGAAAGAGCTTGGACCTGATCGGCCTGACCAATTTTCACCCTAGGTCACACGACTGTCAAGCTGGCTCAAATTCCCATATCGGTTGCAAAAGACGAACTTCTTACCGGGTACTGTACTGTATAATACACTTGGAGTGTCGATCAGGTCATCATATATCTCTGTTCACTGGATTACAGGGCTTGACATTAACTTTTTGAGGCACTTGTCATTTGGACAAGTATATTTACGCTTCACTTGTCAATGCACAAAAGTCACTTGACCCCGATACCTTTATTTTAGTCAGACAAGAAAGACGCTCTTATCCAGAGCGTCTTTATATAGCCTGACCAAGTGATCGGGCAAAACTATCCTGGCTAACAGAGGTCGCTTCCTCAGGCAAATGATGAATGAAACAGGCTTGGTTAAAGACATCTGAGATGCTGGCTATCTTCAGCAGGCTCGTATTCACGATAGGCAGTCCTCCCTGACGTTTCTGGTCTATAACAGAGTGAAGTACAACATTGTGCACACTGCCAGTGAGCGACTAGTCTGACTGAGGCTAACGTCAGAACAGTGTAACGGGGACCCAGTCTCACTTAGATTGCCAGTTTAAACAAATCACAAAAATAATCGGACCAGCTGGCTAAAAGCAGAATTCCAATATCTCTTGAAAGCTGCCCTGCTCGACTTTTTAGATGTAGAATTGACTGTAAAACTGTAAAATTATGAACTTTGTGACATTACGTGAAGACATGGCTGCCGCTCGACTATGCGGTCTGTACCGGGCGACATTCTCACTCAAATTTCAAGACTTTCGTGACCCAAATCAAAATTTTGATGCAACAGATTAATGGGGAATCGCTTTCTCTCTTAAAGGCTGTCCTCCTCGACATTTTTGGACTTTAAATCTAACTATTTGTATGATCCGTGTGGTCCTTTTGCCGTTTTAAATGCTATCCTTTCCCAGTTTTCTGCAGCCACATTGCGTGCGCATCCCGAATGTTTACAAACAAAAAAATGGTCTATTAATTCAGCAACAGTCGAATGCCATGAGAAGACAATACACCAGGTCGTTTTCATCACTTCAATTGACAAACTGACAAGTAAATACATTTAGGAATGCACCAAAATACTGCTTTCTGGTGTTGAGATACAGGGAGGGCATGCCCCCGAACCCCCCCCAGCAAGGCGAGATACTAGGCTAGGGGTAAGGGTAAGGGGTAAGGGGGAGTATTGGGATTCGGCCTAAATATACTTGTAGCCCCCCCTGGAAATAAATGCACCAGCCGCCACTGCACACACACAGACAGTACACACACAGTATATACACATACACACACACTAACACAGTACACACACACACACAGTATATTCACATACACACACACTCACACATTATATACACATACACACACACACACACTCACACGGTATATACACATACACACACACTCACACAGTACACACACACACACACATGCAGTATATACACATACACACACACTCACACAGTACACACACACACACACAGTACACACACACACACACTCACACAGTGTATACACATACACACACTCACCCAGTACACACACACACACATTCAGCATATACACACACACACTCACACAGTATATACACATACACACACACACACACACTCACACAGTACACACACACACACACACATACCGTACACTGTTCCATCACCAGACATCATGTCTCCAGTTCTGGTCTGGATTATGTCTGTGTTTTGTTTGTTCACTCCCTTCCTCTCACTCAATCTCTCAGATCCCAATTCCCCGTCTGATTGGTCCATTCCGGTCCTCTCCCTGTTCCAATAAACTGCCAGTCTCCACTATCCCAACCATCAGCACGACCTGCCTCCCATAAAAGCTGCTCCTTTCTTCAGCCCCAGGAGAGGAAACTGATCCATGATGTGGAAACAGCTGTTTGTATGAGGACTGGGTTTGTGTTGAATTTGTTTGTACTTGGTAGGAGAAATGGCTGGAAAGCTACATTGATGACCTCACCCAAGATCAAGTGGACCAGCTGATGCAAACAGAAACTCCCAGTTGCAGATCATTTACATTCTGAGATGGGAATTTACTATATTACACAAACACATTTTAAACTACCAGCTAAAATAAGACTGACAAGATGCCAAATTGTTGACTTTCCACTTCTGCTGAGTAAAACATCCCTGAAGAAGGCAGGGACCATTTTGGACATGGAAAAGGACAGTGCAGTGATGTTCAAACAGTCCATTCCTCTTGAATTGACCAGTTCTGGACATTACTGATATCTGAGACAAAGAAACTAAAAAAGGTCAAACTGAAGAGGAAGTGTGAAAGAGCCAGAGCGGTGGTTTGGGTCAGAGGTGAAGACGCCAGCACCACAGGACTTCCATGAACGGAATAGACTTGATGAAGCATCATAATGACCCACGTAGGACGTGCTCCTGCCAACCACGCTCCCACCTGAGCTGTGCCGCCCACCTTTATTCACCTCGGCGATACCACATGACCTGCGTCACAATCAACTAACATGCTCACCCGGTTTTCCCCCTTAAACACCATATTGACATGACACATTTCACACCTACATTATGTCTTTATCACGGACTGCCATCAAATCACTTCATACATTAGTTTCTTTAAAACACTGAGCACCCCTGCTCCCCGGATCGCTCTCTGCCCCCGGTGCTATACAATACACATGACCACTTTCCCCGCCCCCGCACCCTGGTTTGCCCCCACCTCACTGGCAGACACGGCAACAGGGAAGGACACCCCCACACCTGCCGAAACTGGTCAGTTCCACGGAATCGGCCGAGAGCCACCAATTTACGTGGCAGACGCCTTCTTACAGTGACAGAAAAGGTGTCTCCAGATGAGAAACTCCAAGTCCTCCTGAAGCTCCACAAACAGTCTGGTCACGCGTCGGCAGACAGGCTACAGAGACTTATTCACAGTTCAGGAAACTACCACAAAGAATGCTTCACTATTTGACAACAAATAGTATCCAACTGTGAAATGTGCCAGAAGTCCAAACAGCCAAAGCCCAAGCCTGCTGTGGGGCTGCCCCTGGCTTCAGAGTAGAACCAGACAGTGGTGGTGGATCTACAGGAGGTGCAGCCAGCTGGGTGGTATCATCACATTATCCACCACTATGGCTACACTAGTGTCAAAACTGAGAGCAGTCCAGTGTGATCTCTCCACTAAACCACTATATTGCACTCGAGATCGGTTGTCCTGCGACCAAAGAGCGACTTAACGGCAACTTAATGGTACCAAAATTAATGTATCCAGCCGACCAAGGTACGACGTCACGGCAACGTTGTCCACAGGTCTAAAAATAAGGTAACCAGCCGACCAAGGTACGACGTCGTGGCAACGTTGTCCACAGGTCTAAAAATAAGGTAACCAGCCGACCAAGGTGCAACGTTGCGGCAACGTTGTCCTTGGGACCAAAAAATAACGTAACCAGCCGACCAAGGTACGACGTTGCGGCAACGTTGTCCACGGGTCACAAAATAACGTAACCAGCCCGACCAAGGTGCAACGTTGCCACAACATACGTGTGAAACATACATAAGGCCGTGTATGCCCACAGTGCACTGTTGTGACAAGTAATTAAGATATTGTATATATATATATTGTATATATATATATATTGATATTGTATAAGTTTTTTTTTCTCTTTTTCTTATGCTGGTGTACAACTACTGACTAACGGTAGCTACCTGGGGGGTATTCCAGAAAGCAGGTTATGTGACGTGCACGGGTAAGTTAACTCCCCAGCTCACACCCAGCGTTGTTGCAACATTGCCAGTAGGTTGCTGCAACATTGTGAATCAGCAGGTGGGTTAACTTACCCGGTTATATTACATAACCTGCGTTCTGGAATACCCCCCTGAAATAACTAACTCGGTTTTCATTCATGGAAGGTTTATTTCATTTAATAACAACTATTTAACCATCCAGTTGAGGGGTAAGGCAACGCTTATGTATTTATTTTACATGGAAAACCACCCCAGGGTGAAATTGCATTCATTTATTTGAGGTGAATAAAGAGAAGTGTTATTTGAACAAAGTACAGGGTGTGTACATGGAAATCATTAGACATAAGATAAAACATACACTACGTATATGACCAGATACACTGGTAAATAGGACTTATAGTTAATGGACACAGGAAGGGAGTTATATGTCATTCGCCGAGAGGCACACATAGGAACTCGGGTGCCCGGCCATTGGATATACCAGGGTAGAGGGCGCTACACAAACAACAGTTAGAATCCAACCTGATTAGACTGTTACCTCAAGAGAGGAAGGAAAACTTACTCTACACCCTCATTAAGAACACACCACTATGATGTAAACAACTAATTTAAAACGTTTTCAGTACCTCAGTCATTTACCTCATACTGACATAAGACAACAGAAGACAACAGAGAAGACAACAAGCTCCACTCCATCATACTGCACCATCAGCTTTACTGAGCACTACCTCACTTCCTCTTACAACAAGCTCCACTCCATCATACTGCACCATCAGCTGTACTGAGCACTACCTCACTTCCTCTGAGAACAAGCTCCACTCCATCATACTGCACCATCAGCTGTACTGAGCACTACCTCACTTCCTCTTACAACAAGCTCCACTCCATCATACTGCACCATCAGCTGTACTGAGCACTACCTCACTTCCTCTTACAACAAGCTCCACTCCATCATACTGCACCATCAGCTGTACTGAGCACTACCTCACTTCCTCTTACAACAAGCTCAG
>NC_061068.1:15370336-15396195 GCF_021917145.1 Hypomesus transpacificus | reverse complement strand
TCCTGGCCACCCCGCTCCTATAGTGTCATGGTGTGTGGAGGGGTAGGACCCAAACGCAGGTGAGTCGGCAGGAGTTGCGAACAAAAAGGGGTTTATTCTCAAAATTAGGGATGGGACGTATGGCACTGACGCGTCGATGCTTGTGTCGCAAAACCAATACGCACAGTTTCGAAAAAGTGTTTTGGAGCTTCGTAATTACGAAACCACGTGATAGATGACGTTAAATGCTTCAAACCTCGAACTGGTTCAGAGTTTTGCCGCTCTTCTGAACCAGAGCCATAGAAGGAACGAAGCCACCGCTTGAGACGAAGCTGCTCTCCTCTCTCTGTCCCCCCTCCACACTTCCCCTGTGGTGTGGGGGGTTTGAGCTGTCAGCACCTGGCTGCTCGTGGGTCGGACAACGCTGGACCTGGTCGCCAGTGGACGTCGATCTGTGACAGTCTGCCAAAGCTGGATCTAGTCGCCAACCGGAATCCAGACGGGCGACAGCGAATTTCCCGGTCCCTTTCCTCACAACCCCCCCTGCCTGTGATGCTGCACTGCCTGTGATGTTGCACCGATCACAGTCTCCAGCCCTGTGGCTACCACTGGTTAGACTGACATCTACCAACTGACCCAAGTTGAACACTGGATTTTGGTGTTTTAACACCCATTGACACTTCCCTGCAGTATGACTAGGTTAATCCTGTGTTCTGCACCTCTCTTTCACCAACCGTCTCTGGAGGAGGGTATCTCTCACTGAATTGCTCCTTTCAAGGTTTCTTAAATTTGTTCTCCTCTAGAATTCTTTTCTGGGAGTTTTTCCTTGTCTTCCTTGAGGGTTTAGGTGGGTTGAGGTGCAGTTCTATGGGCGTATGTCAAGCCCTCTGTGACATGCTTGCATGTAAAAAGGGCTATAATGTACAAATACATTTTGATTTGTTTTGGTAATTATTTTCCTCCGTTCCTTTCAGCCAAAACAGTTCTAACCATTTCTCTTTATTGTCTCTCTCTCTCTCTCTCTCTCTCTCTCTCTCTCTGTCTCTCTCTCTCTCTGTCTCTCTCTCTCTGTCTCTCTCTCTCTCTCTCTCTCTCTCTCTCTCCACATATTGAAACCATTTCATGTCTGAGTAAAATATTGTTTTAACTGACACTATTGTGGTAAAAGAGAACATTATTGTTCCTACCCTCTCTGCTCTCTGACAGTAAACTTAGTAACAGTGACTAAATTACATCTCCTGTGTTGCCAATCTCCGTATTCTGTGTAAACTATGTCATGAATGAGGAAACACCTGTAGTTTAGCCCAGGCAGCACCAGCAGTTATGGATCCCATGACAAAGTACTGGGTACCTGGTTACTTTGGGATTTGAAATAGTAACTTTGCTTTGGGTCTATTTCTAGGTAAGATATAGGTCGATGTAAACACAGTCATATGGACTATGACACCTATTATGTCCAGAAACATGACCTGTCCCTTATGAATATAATCATGCCACTCCGCTGCGCATCAGACGGCTCACACCTCCGCATCGTCCAATATCCGGTGATTATCGACACCTCGTCGGGCATTATCCCTTACATATACTACAACTTTTATACATGAACATAATTCCCCTTGAAACCGACCCCTATACATAGAGACACTTTTACATATAACACACTATAAATCCCGACCAGAACTCTCACCACTGGAGTGAGAGACACAGAGGCAGAGAGACGCAGGTGTGTGTGGTGTGGTGTGTGTGTGTTCATTATGCAGAGAGATGGAGAGAGTAATGGACAGACGGACAGAGAGAGGCAGGTGTGTGTAGTGTGTGTATTATGCAGAGAGATGGAGAGAGAGACAGAGGGAGAGCTGGTGTGTTTGAGACGGATGAGTAGATGAAATAAGAGTCAGAAAGTCAGGAAGGGAGGGACTGTCAGAGCTGCTGGTAGAGGTGTTCATACTGGGGAAACATCACCAAGTCTAACTCTGCTATATCAACATTGGATTAGATTCTATGATTTAACACATTATCACTTCCAACGACTTTAACTCAAGAGACATAATGAACAGTGTAATCTTATCTAAAGCATCTTCACTGCCTTCTCTGAAACTGCTCTCTCTGTCATCACATGTTCTGTAATAACACCCAGTCCAGTAGACATCTGTACTTTAGACAATGATTAACAGGAATGACCAAGGATCTGTACTGTACATTTGTATTCAAAATCACCTTCAGTGTGAGAAATTCACAAGTTAAGACAGACATACACATATTACCATTAAACTCATTAACATCCTTCATTTTCTACTGGATATGGTTCTTCATGTTAGTGTCCAACCAAATGTTTCAACGATTCAGCCATGTCTGTTGACTGTAACCTGGTCCTCAATTTAGCAGGATTGTAGATCCAAGCGTTCAAATATAATCATCCTCACTCCATACCTGACCTGACAAAAATCTCTGGAGGGACTTACCTCTGCTTTCTGCTTGTCTGAATTCACAACCCAACGTCAAGCAGGCAGTGTCCTTTGTGCTGGAAAAGAAATGTGTTGATGCTGTTTGTGCTGATTCCACAATGAAGAAGTACAGAACAAGACAACAGGTCAAAGTCTGGTCATATAAACACCATCATTCATTCTAGTTGCACGTACACTGAACAGTAGAATAAAACAGGTCAGAGTCCAGAGATATGGACACCATCATGAGAGCTGTTTACTACTCAACCCTTCAGGTAGGAGGGCCCTGGGTGTACTATCACATCAGAACATCATTAATATACTGTAGCTGATAAAGAATACTGTCTATCCATCTACACCTGCTTGCTTACTGTTTCTGTGAGCTACTAACTCATATATTTACTCAGTTAGAGTTAATAACATGTATTTACACAGTTAGAGTTAATAACATGTATTTACACAGTTAGAGTTAACAACTCATGTATTTACACAGTTAGAGTTAATAACATGTATTTACACAGTTAGAGTTAATAACTCATGAATTTACACTGTTAGAGTTAATAACATGTATTTACACAGAGTTAATATCTCAAGTATTTACACAGTTAGAGTTAGCTGCTATGTGTTATGATGGGTGTTGACAGAACCACAAAGAGGGGCTCTGTACCAGAGTGCAAATTATACAATGACAATCGGGGGGGTCAACTTCTTCTCCAGCTCCTGCTCTGTACCAAATGAGAAGAATGAAGTCCTGGTGGCAACACAATCTAGAATGTTGAATCATTAACAGCATGAACATCATAAAGCAGATTAGAACACTCTGACCAGAAGTTCTGCTCTCCTGTATAAACCCCGCCCTATCTCCCCTGTCCTTACATACCTGTTGTACCTGGACTGACCCTTACCTGTCTCTCTCTAAACATGATTCTAAATTAGCCCCTAGTGTAGCGTCCTCAAATCAAACAGTAATAAAACCAAGGTTCTCCTCATTGGCACCAAATCCACTTTATCCAAAACCGACAGTTTTTCTCTCATGATTGACAACTCCTCCGTTTCACCATCCCCCCAGGTTAAGAGTCTGGGTGTCATCCTTTATAGCACACTATCCTTTAAACCCCACATCAATAACATTACCCAGTCTGCCTACTTTCACCTCCAAAACATCAATCGTCTCCGCCCCTCCCTTTCTCCCCATACTGCCGCTAATCTTGTTCACAGTCTTGTCACTTCCTGTCACTTCCCGTCTCGATTACTGTAACTCTCTCCTTTTTGGTCTCCCTCACAAATCCCTCCATAAACTTCAACTGGTCCAGAACTCAGCTGCCCGCATTATAACTCGCACCCCCTCTATCCACCACATCACTCCTGTCTTACAACAGCTCCACTGCCTCCCGGTTCAGTTTCGTATACAATTCAAAATCCTCCTGTTTACATTCAAGGCCATCCACAACCTCGCCCCCCCATATGTGTCTGATCTCCTCCAGAGTCCCACTACCTCCCTCTTCCTCAGATCCTCTTCCTCCATACACCCGTCTGTCCCCTCTGCCCGTCTCACCACCATGGGGAGTAGAGCATTCAGCCCCTCTGCCCGTCTCACCACCATGGGGAGTAGAGCATTCAGCCCCTCTGCCCGTCTCACCACCATGGGGAGTAGAGCATTCAGCCCCTCTGCCCGTCTCACCACCATGGGGAGTAGAGCATTCAACCCCTCTGCCCGTCTCACCACCATGGGGAGTACAGCATTCAGCCCCTCTGCCCGTCTCACCACCATGGGGAGTAGAGCATTCAGCCCCTCTGCCCGTCTCACCACCATGGGGAGTACAGCATTCAGCCCCTCTGCCCGTCTCACCACCATGGGGAGTAGAGCATTCAGCCCCTCTGCCCGTCTCACCACCATGGGGAGTAGAGCATTCAGCCCCTCTGCCCGTCTCACCACCATGGGGAGTAGAGCATTCAGCCCCTCTGCCCGTCTCACCACCATGGGGAGTAGAGCATTCAGCCCCTCTGTCCGTCTCACCACCATGGGGAGTAGAGCATTCAACCCCTCTGCCCGTCTCACCACCATGGGGAGTACAGCATTCAGCCCCTCTGCCCGTCTCACCACCATGGGGAGTAGAGCATTCAGCCCCTCTGCCCGTCTCACCACCATGGGGAGTACAGCATTCAGCCCCTCTGCCCGTCTCACCACCATGGGGAGTAGAGCATTCAGCCCCTCTGCCCGTCTCACCACCATGGGGAGTAGAGCATTCAGCCCCTCTGCCCGTCTCACCACCATGGGGAGTAGATGTCAGAAATATTAATCTATCAAGCATTGCACAGTCAGTCAGTGAACAAGTTTAAGAAAGTTTATTGCTTGCGGCCAGCCCACAAGGAGACTAAAACATCACACGCCATTGTGCTACAAGTTTGTCTGCTAGCATGTTGAGCTAGCTAACTATTTAAGCACAAGCGCTCTTTACAGTCATTGGTGAAGACAAAAGCATGCAAACGTTCCATGGCTCTTCATTGGCTCCTTGCGTAGACCTGGTGCGTGTGTGTGCTTGCGTGTTTGAGTGTGTGCGTGTGTGTGCCTTTTGACCCGTGTAAGCTTGACCACATGATTCACCCAACACAGATAAGGCCAGACATATTTTATGGCCTCTCCAGTAAGAGAGTGGTCAGCCCAGGTCACCTTGTTTACATATGCCTCATGTTACCCAAAGTTCAGATTTGGGGGTAGGCTTCTCTCTACACACAAGGAATGCTGAACACAAAATCATTCTTATACAGGATAAATGTGTTACATCTTCAATTTCTCCAACAGTAGAGCATTTAGCCCCTCTGCCCGTCTCACCACCATGCAGGGGCGTGTTCAGGGAGTGGCCTAGGGTGGCACGGGCCACCCCTGAAATCTGATTGGCCACCCCAATATATGATTGGCTATATGCCCAGTCAGAGGCGGGCCACCCCTGGTGCCACCCCTATCAAAAATGTCTGGACACGCCCCTGCCACCATGGGGAGTAGAGCATTCAGCCCCACTGCCCGTCTCACCACCATGGGGAGTAGAGCTTTCAGCCACTCTGCTCCCCGTCTCTGGAATACACTACCACCCCAAATTAGAAATATTGACTCATTCCCCCATTTCAAATCGGAAAACCCATCTGTTTACTACATATTCAATTTGATGTTAATTATCCTGCCTGCTTCTGTTGTTTTTAATGTTGTTGTATTCATTGTTTTTGCTGTTTTTAAATGTATTTTACATCCTGTACGGTGTCCTTGTGTGCCGAGAAAGGCACTTTTATATAAAATGTATTATTATTATTATTTGACACGACACTGGTGGGCTCAAATGCACGACTCATAAAACAGAAGAAGGTTTAACAAAAACGTTTACTTCAGTAAAAAGTACGAACTAAAAAAGCGCTCACTTGGAGGATCAAACTATTGCACAATAAAACTATAAACGAAACCTGGTTGCGTAAAGAGCCAGTTATAATACTTTGTGACTATCACTTGGACTGAACAAGACGAACTGGCACAAGACAAAGGGAGACAAGGACTATTTATACATGGTGTAGGAAAAACAGGTGAAACCCATCAGGGGCAGGGTAGAAAATCACAATGGCGGGAATATCACACAAACAGGAAGTGAACAACAAGACTAGACATGAGTGACTCAACATACATGACGAGACATAACACTTAGTACCTCTGAACCTGTGTTCCAAGTTATGCATTTGGATTCAACTCCTGGGGTCTCATTTATAAAGCTTGCGTTGTAATGGAAATGTTGGTCATATGCATAGATGTATGTGTATGAAATCTATAATCTTCTATGTTCATTGGTAAGAGACAGGAAGGGAAGATAATTAAGTTGAGTTCAAAGGAATGTGAGGTGCTGATGGCTCTGTGGGCAGCTTGCCCTGGGGGATGGGTGAAGCATTTTATATGGCCTTCTGTCCTCTGGTTACTGTAAGGGGTCAATGAGACAGTTGCTCTGAACTTTGGCTAGAAGGACTGTGTCCTGTTTCATTGTTTGTGTTAATTAAAAGTATTGTTTGAAGATGGTCACACAAAGGACAGTTGACCATTTGACTGGTCAACCCCTGTGGCTTTATTATCTACTGCTCTGGAGAGTGCTGTGACATCAAAGAACTTCGGGACACATAGGAGATGTATTGTTTCAAACTGTCACTAAGTTGAGTTAGCCAATCACAGAGTTTGCTACATTGATTGATTGACCATATAGAATGCCATTTGATCTTAAGTTTATATAAGGCAGTGCATGTGTGCTGGCTGATTATCACTCTTGCGAACGATTTGTGGCTATCACACCCTTCGCCAAGACGGATCACAAAGTACTTTGTTTAAATCATATGTAATTGTATAGTCTAATAAATTGTATTAAAACCATATCCCTTGACTATTCAGATCGACACAGTGCCACTCGAATTCTTCCTTTACACTTGGTGCCGGAACTCGGAATCCTCGTCTGCTCAGCGTTTAACAGACTTCTCCCTCTGACGGCGATTTGATCAGTCCGGCTGGAACAGCTGCCTTAACCTCCAAAATTTTTTGGAGACAGCGGGGCCGATTCTAGGGGAGTTTTACTGGTTGCGCTGTTGCTGACGCGGGGTCTTAAAGAAACAGGTGAGATATTCTTTTTGGTCACTGTGTGATATTGAATTGTCTAAATATGGTTATAGGCTATTGTCAATAATTCGGTTAAAAGTTAGTAATTGGGCAGTGGTCAGAGGAACAGTGTCCTGTACGTGTGAGTCGTACGAATTAATGAGGTACGGTTGTTGAACCTATCTTTTACGTGAGAGTCGTAAAAAACAAATCTGCAGAGTGTGTCGACGGACATACATAGAGGTCGTGTGTTTGACGAAACAACACAGAGGGAGAAAAAATTCACATGTTATATCGTGTTATGTGTTTCTTGGAGACCCTAGGATTAGAATATGTTGGATTGGTGATAGTTTGAGAAGTTGTATTGGCAATTGTGGTCATAACAGTTCTTATTTATTACTAAGGCGCTACATGATGTCTAAGTCCAGAAGAGAAGTGGAAAAGTATACTTGTGAGAATTGGTAACCAGCTGAGTTAAAAATATAAAAAAAAGATAAAGAAAAGAAGTTAGGAAGTAGGTATAGGCCTATGAAATTTCAAAGTGAGTTTGTAAACGCGCGTGTTCATTTTTGTTTTACTTGCAAGTTATGTTTTTTGAGGTTAAAAGAAGTATGGGTAGTAATTAATGGTGTCAACGTAAAAGCTATATCTACAAATTACAAAAAATCAAAATTTTAAATTATTTTTTATTTTGGTTTGAACGTTTGTAATTTACGATTGTAGGCTATTCGGTAAGGGTATATGTTCATTGACAAGTTGTGAAATCGGAATTTGAGAGTAAAAAAAAAAAAAAGAAAGGAAGGAAGGGGGTAATTGTGTCTTTATGTTCCTTCGTTGGTTATTGTTGGTTCAATGTGTTCAAATACGGATTGTAATTCGAAAATGAATAGGGCTAAAAGATGGTCTGGAGGCAGAATTAACCTGCCCAAACATTGATTACATGAAGCAAAAGTATGGTGACGATAGTTTATTGCAAATGCAAATATGGATTGATATATGTGGATTTCGGAGTGTGGGGTCATTTTGTTGTGAAATTATGAAAAGCTTGTGCAGAGAGAAATTGTTACACGATTTGGAAAATAATAGATGTAAGCTTGGTTGGATGGCTTTTCGGAATTAGATGGAGGCAGGTAGAGTCAAAGAGAAATAGATATTAGAACAGATAGTGTGGGGAAATTTTTGTCTATTTCCACACAGATTCACGATTCAAATTGTATGGCTGTTCCGCAGACCAACTCTGCGGTGGGTATTCATCTGTAGCCCGTAGTGGTTAGCGGGTGGATGCGCAGGCGCATTAGGTCTTGCTGGCTAAGCGAGAAGAAACTGAGGTCAGACGTTTGTCTTACGACTGAAGTGTTTTCTGACAGACGGATGTCTAAGATAAGTCAAGAAAGCAGGATCCTGGAATTTGTTTATAGATTTGCTTTGGATTCCCGCAAAGATTGCGGCTTGTGCTTTGACTTGCACTATTGCACTATTGCCTATTATTCAAAAGAAGGAGAAGTTAAAGTCCCCTCCGGTACAAAAGGGTTTGAGTCCCTAAGAAGGAGAAGTTAAAGTCCCCTCCGGTACAAAAGGGTTTGAGTCCCTGAACGAGTTTAAGAATGTTATAGGCTTGGGTGGCATTGTTTCTGTCTCGAGGGACAGCACTGAGTTACGAGTGATCAAAGTGAATGCAGAACATGTTTAAATGTGGTTGGAAAACATGTAGGAAAGTCGAAGACACAAAGTTAGGCCAACACGATTGGATAGGAATGGTCAATCTATGTTGAGCACAAAATGTGTGGTTTGATTGGGTGTATTGAGCATTATGGACGTGAATGTACGGAGATGTGTCATCACTGTTGAAAGTTTTCTGGAAATTGGGGGCAAACTCGCAAATTCTTGACCGTAAATTGAAGTCCGAACTGGTGACGAAGGCTACAATGTTGACACACGTACACAGATGAAACACTTGGGAGAGACTTTGTTATATTCTCTTCAGATTCTTATGGATGTTTATCGGTTATGACATCGTTGGTAGAGGAGTGACGATTGACCTGTTATATTGTTTTACAACTGTGTGTTAACCGATATTTGATGTTAGATTTTACATCTGTCTGATTTGTTTTGAGGATGGAGACAGTCTGTTTTTGAAAATGCTAATGTTAATTCTTTGGCTGAATTCTCCATTTGAAAAGAGGCGCATGCGCTTGAGTCTAGCGGCTCATTCTGCGTGCAGTGGCCCACAACATCATGAGTGATAAAAAAAAAAAAAGAGAAAACAAAAAATACACTCATCTGAAAGAGAATTTGACGTTGAAAATAGAAATGTATTGGTTTGAAACACATGTGTGTTTCTGTTTCTTTGTCAAAGTTAAGAAAATATTGTGAGTTGGCATACTTTTGATTTGGAAATCATGTACAGACCGAGTTTATCTTATGAGCTTGATTCGATATTGGATTAGTAGGCTATGGCGCTGCTAAATTTCGGTTCTTGGGTCAGATAATTGGTAAAGGCCAGTTTTGGCAACGAAAGCGATATTCATTCGAAGAATTACAATCCAAGGTTATTGAAACGTTTATAGAGTTTTATGTGTGCAAACGGAAATTTCAGTTTATGTTGTTAAAGGAATGTTTTTTGTTTAGGCCTACGTATTGAATTTATCTGGAAATGTTGCTTCGGTTTTGTGTTGTGTGAATGAGGTTACTGTAATATCTACATTTGATTTTAACATGTGCGTACTAGATATCCATTGACATGGAAGCAAACGATGGTTTTTATTTTCATTTGTGTGGGAAGTTCACAGATGTGATGGTTGTTTAAAGAAATATGTAAAGGGTTATGAAGACGTGATTAGAAAGGTTGATATGATTTTAGTTCCGTTTTAGGCCAGCCTGTTGAACGAAGTCTGTTACAAATTGTTAGGATAGCTTTGGGATCTGAGAGGAAAAGATCAAAGCTGTGACTTTGTTAGCTAGCTAATGGCTAACAACGAAAACGTGGAGAAAGTGCATTTTGCTGTCCTGACTGAGGAGAGTCCAGGAAGTTGAATTTGCAACTGTGGAAGCGACATTTGTAGCTAACAAATTTACAGACAGACTCAACAGCGATGGCGGCGGGTACAGGCTAGTAAAGGAATCACAGCTTGACATTTGAGATCCAGTATGGGAAGCGTATGACGCATGCGCAGATTCGTAAATTTGAGAAAGACGCAAATTTAGAGTAATAGATGAATTTGGAGCGAGTTTTACATACTGATTTGGTTGCTTTTGAAGATGTTACGTGATGAGTATTTTGATACATTTGTTAACAAGGTTTTTGTTTGTTTGAGTACATTTTATGTGTTAGAAATTCCGAGGAGAAATGGAGAAAGGTGCATTGGGGCTAAAACAGAGTCCCGTTACGTTGACATTTTACAGAGGTGATAAGTGAAAAGAAGGTAAGCGCCAACCATCTGTGTTGTCAAAAGAAAAAAAAAAAGAAAAGGTTTCAGAGTTTTGCTCTGTCCCAGAGCGCTTGTTTGATTCGAGTTTAAAATGCGTGCTGATAGATAGGCTATGTTTATTTGAGTTGATTCATTGAGTAAAACTAAGAGTAAAAGTGAGAAGTGTTACATTAAACCATATACAAACTACAAAATAGTCAAGTTAAATGTTTTCATTTTGGGGTTTTTGGTCCGCCAATTTGAGATTTGAGATCCGTGCATTACGCATGCTAAGGGTGTTTTATCAGAGCCTGTCACAATGTTTGGGATGAACAGTTAGGCTGTGATGAGGATGTTTTATTGTGGTATTGATGCATGAAGAGGGTTATTATAACTTTTGGGTTTGAAATGATTTGGGAAGACTCATTATGTCTGATAAATTGTGGTTTTGATGGTTTGTGCTAATTAGCCTGTTTTGGACTGCAGCCAAAGCAAGTTATGAAGCTCTACCTATCTAACCTATATAGAAATATACAGGGGGTATACGTTTGGCTAAGATTTATGTTTCATTTTGGAATCATGCAGATTAAATTCTGATTTGGGGTAGTGGATGGTTTTCCTAATGTCTTGGAAAAAGAGAGATTTGATTTGGTGAATTTAAATACAGAAAATAGAAGAGAATCTCAAATATAAAGGTAGTAATTTGAACGGTTCCTAAAGTGTTTTTAAGAAAAGATAATAAGAGAATAAAAGTTGAGGTTATTCTTAATTTGGTTGTTTTCTAAAATAGTTTGATTCTCTAAAGATTGGTTCAAAAGTTGGTTGCTTCAGTGTAAGCTTGTCAATTCATAAAAGGGAAAAGAGTTAAACACATTAGCTGATGGTTAAATACATCATTGGTGTTACATATGAATTTGGGAAAGGTATGGTAACAGGGAGTTTCTTATTTTCACCTGTAGAACAACTTGCTGTATGCAAATGTGGGATTCACTCTAACAATTATGATTATTTCACAGAGAAATGCTAGTGCTGAAACTAGCTGGAGCAGTTTCTAGACTACCTGCAAGCAATGATGAACTAACTAGAATATGTTTTTGATGTTGACATATGTTTACAGGGAGTGCTGAGATGGTGTTGCCATGTTCTGATAAGCTTAACTTAACAAATTTGGGTTTACAGGAGTCTTTCGAGGAAAATTGTTGTGTGACTTTGTTGCAATATTTGTCACAGTTTCTTTAAGGGAAGCGCGGGCTTCTTAGAGAGAAAGAGATGACGTTTAGTAATTTATGACTGACTGATGACTGACTGATCCAAACAGAAAGTGACTATGGGGGTTTTATGGTTTTATGACTTTAGTGTCAGAAGTTTGGCTCTGTGGTAAGATTGTGGGGGTTTGATGAAATACTGCTAAGTTGAAAATGTTTGACTGTATTTAACCCAGAGTGAGAATTGTGTTTTGTTTGAGTATATTTGACAAGAATTACAGAATGCAGCAGACGGATGGAGAAAGCAATGGTGGAATGGAGATTTGGACTAATCCACAAGAAAATGCATTTTGGAAAAAGGAAGGATATGAGAATGAAATGGAGGTTGTATGGTCTGCATAACACATTTATCTTGAGATTTTGCTCAGTTAACACATGGAAAGATCATGCCTCTACAGTTTGTGTGATATATTAATTTTAACATACATGGGGATTTGTAATGATTGCATATTCATTTTGTTAGACTCATATGTGGAACAAGTAATATGGGAAAGGGAATTTAACACGTTAAGCTTCACGTTTAAGGTTAGAGAAACTATTTGAGTACTGATAGAAGGATTTTTTTTTTAGAGTTACATTTTGGAGAAGTGATACTGTTTAATGATTGTTGATGATTGATAGAAGAAGTTGTTGGAAGAAGTTTTAGATATTTCAGGCAGATTTGGGCTCAGTGGTCAAGCTTTTGGTGAATTTATATTATTCTTCAATTAGATTTTTCTTAGAGGATATATAATGATAATGGGTCACACTTGGTTAAGGAAGTTATTTTTGGAGTTGATAGGAGTCAACATTGTGTCAATTACTTCAGTTGAATGAGAAAATGGGATCTTGAAGATGAAGTCGGACGACAAGAAGTCAGTTAACTTTTTAACTGACCTTTGTGAGAATGTGCTTGTTTATCACTGTGCAACCCTTTGTAGTGTACTTTGTGTGAGATTCACAGGCAGGTGGAGGTTATTCTTCTTCCGGTGACTGGACCGCTGCATGATTTGATACCAGGGGACTGGATCGTGGTGAAGGACCTGAAACGCAAGTCCTGGTACCATACCAGATTCTCCTGACGACTAATTCGGCGGTTAGGATCGAGGGGAGAGCAACGTGGATACACGCTAACCATGGCGAGCGTGCGCCTTGCCTGGAGACGGAAGGAGAGGATGCGCGTTCTGCGTAGTACCAAGGAAAACTCAGAGTCTGTGCGCATAGTGCAGTTCTTTGAAAGTTGCTGTGAGCAATTTGATCGTCGTTTGCAATTGGTTCGACTAGACTACACTGCCTGAAAGAAGATTGCCTATAGCCAACTGAAGATGGAAGAAGAGGTCAATGTGAATGATAGTATGAAATCAGATTTACAGAAGAAGATATTAATGTGTTTGCTTCTGATGTTCTAAATATAAGGGTATGTTTAGATTGATGGGACTACATTTGCTTTGTGTATGTTTGTATTCGGTATGGATGTTTTTTAATGAGTTGCATTGCATACTTATTTTGATGTTGATTTTTATTTTTCTCAATGCACTGTTTGAATTATGGTGTTTAAAAAAAAAAAAAAGAATGGAAATGTAATGGAAATGTTGGTCATATGCATAGATGTATGTGTATGAAATCTATAATCTTCTATGTTCATTGGTAAGAGACAGGAAGGGAAGATAATTAAGTTGAGTTCAAAGGAATGTGAGGTGCTGATGGCTCTGTGGGCAGCTTGCCCTGGGGGATGGGTGAAGCATTTTATATGGCCTTCTGTCCTCTGGTTACTGTAAGGGGTCAATGAGACAGTTGCTCTGAACTTTGGCTAGAAGGACTGTGTCCTGTTTCATTGTTTGTGTTAATTAAAAGTATTGTTTGAAGATGGTCACACAAAGGACAGTTGACCATTTGACTGGTCAACCCCTGTGGCTTTATTATCTACTGCTCTGGAGAGTGCTGTGACATCAAAGAACTTCGGGACACATAGGAGATGTATTGTTTCAAACTGTCACTAAGTTGAGTTAGCCAATCACAGAGTTTGCTACATTGATTGATTGACCATATAGAATGCCATTTGATCTTAAGTTTATATAAGGCAGTGCATGTGTGCTGGCTGATTATCACTCTTGCGAACGATTTGTGGCTATCACACCCTTCGCCAAGACGGATCACAAAGTACTTTGTTTAAATCATATGTAATTGTATAGTCTAATAAATTGTATTAAAACCATATCCCTTGACTATTCAGATCGACACAGTGCCACTCGAATTCTTCCTTTACAGCCTTCCTTTACGCCACTTTCCACGCAAAGATTGTGAATTATAAAAAACAAACTTGACGGTAGAATGTGCGGTCCTCCATGCAAACTCTGACCCTCCCGTAGGCCTACGCACATTTTGGAAACAGTTGGAATTGGCTACGCAGATGACCGTACTGTACTCAGACTGCAGAAATTGAATGTGGGGATTACTTACATTACTCGTAATATTTATATATTTTGTTTTTCTCTCACACGTTTTTTTCATTCAATTTCATGATTATCATGAAGATTCCATCCAGCAGTGTTATTTGCACTTTTACTGAGTGATTATTGTTCCATAAACACCTTGTACAATCCAACTCAAATTTTAAATAAAAATTCAGCGCTTCCTCACCATCAGATTGTCCACTACGGGAGTTCAGGAGGGGGAGATTCCCCGACTGCATGAAATATAGGATAACATCACATATCCTACCTTTAGATAACTGCAGAACACAGTGTATAACTATATATATTTCTTTAATACTGTGCAAATATCCTCATATGTCAAAAACTGGAAATAAAGTCGTCAAGCTCCCGCGTGCAATCGCTACACTCTAGGCTACGTCCTCGTTATCAGTCCAGACTTTAATAGATTACTGTTCATAACAAAACGCTTTTGTTTTCAAATTGTATCTCGACTCGCAGTGATATCACTGGCACAGTTGTACGCACGGTTTTATAAATCTGAGTTTTTGTGTGCGTACGCCATTTTAGACTTTTGGGCGTAAGTACACTTTTAGTAAGAATCCTACGCACAATTTTATAAATGAGACCCCTGGTCTCTCTGTCCTGTTACAACCAAGAGTTTTCATGACCACATGACCATATATATGTAAACTTTTGTCTCTTGGGCTGAATCCAGCTACTTTATTAACCTGCTGTTGTAAACACTCCCCAGATAACTGCTGTGTGCTGATTCAGCAGCACTGGAATGAGAGCAGTGTTGTCATGGCTGTGTGCTGGAGGTCACATGTATATGGGTACAATAACAGCAGTCTCAGACAGGGTTAGGGTTAGAAAGGGAGGGCCGTAGTGTCTTCCAGATCTCCTCCACTCCCTCACCACGGAGGATGGCTACTGAAGTCTCCACTCCTCTGGTGGAATGAGCCTGAATGCCAGGTGACACAGGACATCCCACACCCTCATCCAGGATACTGAGAGCATGGTGGAGCCAGTGAGAGAGGCTTTGTGGAGACAAAGTATCCCAACTCTTGATCCACCACAGCAGATCAGTAACTGAGGGAAAGATCTGATAGATGCTCAGCATGTCAAGTAGTGTAGGGCTGTTTTGGCAGCCCCTTTGTCACTGGTCACCCAGACACTTGTCTGGGACAGTCGTTGATTTACATGAATACTAAAATGACAATCACACCTTAATGACACACCTCTGGAGAAGTGGTCTCAACAGTTGAAGAGGAAGATGGACAGAGGAAGACTCTGAAATTATCATTAAAAGTTGTGTTCTTGAAAATAAGGTTCTAAACAGCTTTTAATGTCATGTTTGATATGCTTTTGTTTCTTATTTTATGTATTACATGCTTGTAATAATTTGAATACTGTAACATGTACATGTACAGGGTTTACAGAGTTTGTGCCTACAGCAGACCAACATGTATTTAACATATTCCCCTGTCTTGCAAGGGAACTACTTGGTCTACTGTAGCCTTGATTAATGATCCAATTTGAATTTGTATGCGTTTAGACTACTTTTCAGTCATGTGACCGGTGTCCCCATTTTAGTCAGGTTTGGGTGTATATAGGAAGAAGTGTTACCAATCACTTCGAGTTTGGTTTACGATACAGCTCCGGTGCGTTAGGCGCCTAGTCTTCATTGTGACATACCTTTGTTAACCATTGCTCTGAAGGTATGTTTTGTATTTGATGATATTTCGTTATCATTGTATTGATTATCTTGCTATTTAGATAATAAACTATTATTGTGCATTTTGACGTTACTTGTTCTCTTTGAAACGTATCTATCAGGCTACGGCGGTGAAAACTTAGATCTAGTCTGGTTGATGCGGCTAACTGATTATAAACATAGACTTTTGAGTAGGTTTTAACTTAAGGCCTCTGAGTCACTTACAGTGGATCTCCACACTCCGAGGAATTTACCGGGGCCTCTGAGTGATCGATTACATATTCTACTAGGTCGACTATGGTTAAATCTATATTATAGTAGAGATAAACGACTGTTTAGTGAACACGCATACTTTAGGGTCGGTGCTCTGATCAAGCAGACGATTTTTACCTACGTCAGAGTTTCATGTCATTAACTGTTTAGCGCTCGAGGTTACAGGTAACGCACTTGTGCACGTGTCTTAAAATTGGAGTCAGATATTAACGAGTCAATTATCTCCCTGAGAATCTAACCTAAGGTGAATTGTGGTTCCCAAGCCAGGGACGAACACCAAGTGTCTCTGGCCTTTCGATTCACCGACTGCAGTAGTATAGGGGGTTCATATTGGACAAACAACCAAAACTAATTCCCCTGTTTGAAAGAAGATGGGAAACTGAACATTGTTTTAACATTGACCAAATAATGCCAATACCAAAATAATTACAGTTATTTGACTCAAGAGTTGGACAACAAGAGAGCAAAACTACTTCATAGTGGGCCAACTACAAAAGGCTGAATGGGGATTTGAAATCATGAGCATAAGGTTATAAGGCAGCCTCTCTATCCTCTCTGCTACACACCAATTGTTGAAAATGTAAGAGTAGAAAGGGAACACTATTAGCTATGGTCAGCTTTGGGACAAAGGTTTAGAAGCGGTTGACATTTCAAAGTGGAATTGCGTGAAATTGCACATGGTATTTCATAATGATGTCATCCTGTTTAACTAAACAGATATTCAAATTTAAGACAGGCTGAAAGACTGCAATTGGATTCAAACATACAACCTTATGCTTTGCAGGTCATTGTCCCAGTCCATTGAGCTATTCTCAGTGTTGAATAACGTCTTGTTCAGTTACTGTATAAAAAAGTAAGCCGTTTCTTCTGTGGTAAGAATTGTTAGATTCAGCCAAAGTTTAAACTACTCAAATTCAATCATATTTTTACATACCAAGGTGAAATTGTTGATGGTACTTCAGAGTGATGTCTTCTTGAACCCAATAAGGTTTGAAAACCATCAGTCAAAATGATGTTTGATTTATTGACACAAAAATATTGAGGCAATGTGAAAAATTACATAAATACACCCCTTTCAGACATTTTGTATTACATTTCTCATTTCATTTCACCCTATATAAAAACACACCTGCCCGCACACTGTCCCAATCCTTGCCGTTTACCTCCCTCCCAGCGCAATTAGAGTTGAACACAACACTATTTCCAGAATTTCTCAAAGATAACCTGAAGACTGCTCTCCAAAACCACAGTTAATTTACAATCAAGAATCGCCTCATTGGCATTAGGTCAGTGGCACAGCCCATGTTCAACTCCTTGCAAGTATTAAGGTTGAATGGCCGACTCTCACTTCCCATTAAACAACACAACATGCATTCTCAGGGTGACCAATAACATTATTTTAACAAACAAACAACAATATTACGAACATCTAACTGAACGAACGAATTGGACAAATTGATGGAAATGCCATAATTAAAAAACATTCGGCAGTGAACTGTAGCGCCTCCTACTGTTGGATATGGGACCTTTGTGGTATGGAAGTTACTCTTGTCCTGTAGTTACAACTTGCAGAAACTTTATTAGCTTCTTAGCTGTGGCCAAAAATATTTTTCAATACACCAAGGTGATTCTGCACACAGAAGTTCAGAAGTCATCTCGAGGCATGAGGTCTGACATCTGTCTTTCATACACTATGTTATAATGCAGCCAGTAGAGTAAAGGCAAAACTGCTCCTGAATCTTAATCACACATACATAATCAGTGAAGTCACACACAGCAATACATTGCAGAAGGTTATGTGGAAAATGATACAGAAACACAGTATGGAGGATCTGGGGATTGTGGCAGCCATTGTACAATATGCAGGTACAGTAGATTTATGTGATGTGTAAGCATGACAGTCCAGGCCTGTGAATGAATGCCGTATTATGTTGCCTTTAACACACCTGCAGTGATGCATGAGTCTGACATCAGCTGATGACATGGCGTGCTGCCCAATCTGAACAAGTTTTGCTAATTTTTTGTATGATTCAGAATCTTGTGGAAGGGATACAGATGGTATCAAAGTTCTTTGGCTTTCCTTTGACCGATGAGCAAGTCCAGACCATTGCAAGCGAGAGCACCTTTACAGCCATGAAGGAGAGCTCCGAGAACACTCATGGTGGACGTGGCAGCGTGTTTTTCCACAAAGGTACTTTCTCTTAACAGTGTATTTAACTGTTCTCTCTTTAACAATCTCTCTCAGTCAGTCAGTCAATTTTATTTAGAAAGCACATTTAAAAATGACAGCTGTTAGCCAAAGTGCTGTACAATAGTGAATAATTAGAACACACACATTAAGACACAACCACAGACAATGCACAAAACATGTTACCACTGCACATACCTATGGCCATATGCAACAGAACATTTTAAAGAACAGATTTAATACCGTCATATATTGAAGCAGTTTTTATACATTAAGTGGCAATTTCAGTATCAAAGTGCATTTGTCTTTATAAAAGCTACTAACAAAATCCATAGTTTTCAGGTGTGCTTTGGCATGCCAAGCCAAAGGAAACCAAAACATGACTCAACACTTCACATTCTTGAATTTCTTTTCTGTGGGGGTAAAATCACGTCTTTCGAAAAGACTTGTATAAAACAAACATTATTCACATCTCTTCTGAAACTGTCAAATGTTGATGCATATTCAGAACATATTTTTTATCTGTTCATACACTTTGGATTTGTGTCTTCACATGACACTTGGTACAGTATGCATTTTGTATAATGATCTTGTTATTATATTTTTTATTCTCTTTGTGTTTGACCTTTGATCAGGTGAAGTTGGAGACTGGAAAAACCATTTCAGTGAGGCCCAAAGCAAGCAGATGGATGATGAGTTTCAGAAGCACTTAGCACTGGTACTAAACTGGGGGACAAATTAAAATATGTTTACTGCAAGTAAATTATCCTGAGAACTCCTTAACCCACTTAACGTAGTAACATATACATGTTATTTATAGTAGTGTAAATTGTTGTTCATGTCATTGTTAGATTTTGTGATTATATAGAATGCATGTTGTTCTACACTTTTACTTCCTATTTGTCCTTACATGTAATCATTGTAAGGCTGGGTGTCCCCCTGCCCCCACTAATCATATGCTAAAAAAGAGTTGCTGGACAGGGTCTCTACTTGACGGCTCTCACATTCCATTGTGTAACTTCCTGTAGCATTGCAAGTCATATGTTGATAAGTAAAGGATGAAATATGCTTCTGTGTCTCCGTTTACGGATGGGCGGGCACACGGATACGCACGGATACGGACGGATAGACTGCGTTTATGGTTCTCCGTAGGCTGTGGGTGCTGAAAACAATTCACCGCCAGAAGAGTAGGTGGCGCAATGTTTTTTTGTGAGACGTCGTCGAGTGTTTATTTACCTAGGTTAACGAGAAGTTGGAGCAAATTTACAAATTAGCCGTTTCATCAATAACATTCGCACATTTTCAGCAACTACACTGCCCATTTCTCGTCACATTTTAATTCAGATGCTGATTTACATGTACTGTTTAGCTGAAATGTGAATTGTAAAAACTTACAGCAATGGCGGTCAAAGGATTCTGTTAGTCCTGTTTATCACGGCAACCCCGCCCCTGACGCAAGCGGTTCGCATTACTGACCAATCATAGCCAAGGGGGTCTCCGTAGCTCTCCGTCGCTCTCCCAAATTACAACGGATAGTTAGAAAATTCAGGAGGTGCACGTCAAGCTCTCAGAGGCTCTACGAGGGCTGATGGAGAGCTCGAAGAGGGCGTTCCACGGAGACGAGGGCGTTCCTATGTAGCCTGGCTGCCAGCCCAACTTCTCCCCGCCCAAAAGAGAATTTGGTCGGGAAGTTGGGTCTGGAGGGTCTCGTATTGGGGACCAACTACAGAAAACCAGAATCTGGGCGAACCAATGAAATTGCCAGGGTGGGCTTTATACGATGATGGACAGATGATCAACAGTAACGTAATCACCCACGTCACAAAACAGCGCTTAAGTTGAATTCGTTTTGAACAAACATGGCTACCGCTGGAGATATGGGATGTTATGAGTCTGCTATCGAGTCTGTTTTAGAAGACATCAACAGCGCATTCATTTTGAAAGAGGAACAGAGAGACGCAATCAAGGCATTTGTCGATGGAAAATATGTTTTTGCCGTCCTTCCTACGGATTCGGTAAAAGTTTAATTTATCAGCTGGCCCTGATGGTTGCGAAGAAGATGGGACACAATGAAAACCTAGTGGCCATTGTGGTTTCTCCTTTTCTTTTGTGGAGTTGTAATCCTAAACGGAGAACTTGTTCGTATATGCATTGCCCTTTATTGTTTCGCTCAAAAAGGTTGACTGTGTGAACAAGTACTCCCCTTACCCTTAAATTAATTTTACAACACCGGCAAAAATCAGTTGTATTCATTCTTCAAGCATACTTCAAGTCTACTTGTAGTTCAGTTCTGTTGACAACAACTATGCGGTGCTTAACATACGTCACATACTCTGTTGCTCTGATTGGTTGTAGATCTATCCAATTGAGCAAAGGCATTTGTTTTCCAGACTCGTTTGAAACACGCCCTGTAGTCAAAGCCCAACGGAGAGTTCTCAGACTCATATTCTGACTAGAATTATGAGTATGACAACGTCAGGCTAGTCATTTATCCCCCTGGCAGTATTTCCTGAGTTTCCCATGAACATTGTGCCGTAATGCTACGTGATAACGTTTTATACGCCCATTGGCTGCTGCGCGCAGTTGAAGTGAAACCAGCGCGAGAAACCGTGGAAACGAACAGAGTTTCCACCAGAAAACACAAGGAAGAAGTCAAACGAAGCATAGCGGATCATAGGAGGTAATAAGAGCTAGCTAGAGTAGTAAAGTAAAAAGTTAACTTAATGAGGCGGTTGTTAGGACAAAGTTCTGGGGGCGAGAAGAGGAACGAGGCAGGGGATGAGGATATTGATAGCACTAGAGAAACGAAGAAAAGAAAATGTAATGCCAAATGTCTGACATGTCGGGAATGGCTTGTGTTTGACAATGAAAATGTTGTCATGTTTTGTAAGGATTGCCGCATGTAGTCTACGTATAAGAAAATTATGTTGCTTACTGACACAGTCTAGTGTAATGTATATACACTGTTCCTAATAAAGAGTATATTGGGTCAGTTTAATTATAGCCTGCTTAGGACAAAACGTTACTGTAAATGCATGGGCAGGAGTCAATCTCATCATGATGCGAATTGACGTTTTAGCCATTTATACGTGGCCGACATGTGCAAACGCGCTGCAAATATAGACAAAGTACACGCAAATTTACAAACACAAGCAAATTTAGAAAACATCTTCATGTATATGACAACATATGCGCAGCATTCAGCAAAACGCGCTGCAAATATAGAAACGCGCTGCAAATACATACAACACAACCATATGGGCTACATAAACACGCTGCAAATATAGAAATGCGCTGCAAAAAGGAAAGCACGCAAACCCCGAAAACAAATGCAAACAGAAAAAAGCTGCATCCAGATAACACAACGGAAGAGCTCCAGGCCTCTAGTAGGAGCGCTAAGTGGAAGAGCGTGATTTTCGAACCAGAGAGGGCAGATGAGAAGTTTGTTTTGAATAAGGGGACCAAAATCGAAGTAAAGAGGCAAAATAAAAAGATTTGTATTCATTTTTACACGTGCCCCTCCTCTTTTACAGTTTTTCAAAAGACTTACTTCGATGTTAGTACAAACTTTTCATATGCTCTCTCTTTCTCTCTCGCTCCATGGGGCCAAAAATCAAGATGTTCCACTTGGATCTCCCCCTAGAGGCCTGGAAAACTTCCGTTGTGAAAACTGGATGCAGCATTTTTGGTTTGCGTGCTTTCGTTTTGGCAACGCGTTTATGTACTGCAGCGTTCTTGGTTTGCGTGCTTTCGTTTTTGCAACGCGTATTTGCAGCGTGTTTATGTATTTGTGTTGTGCGCATTTGTAGCGCGTTTGCTGAATGCTACGCATGTGTTGTCAAATTAATTAAGATGTTTTCTTAATTTGCTTGTGTTTTGTCTGTATGCATGTGTTTTCTTAGTTTGCAGCGCGTTTGCACATGTCGGCCACCGTACATTTACAATAAATCGTGTCCTTACTTAGTCACGTGTTGGTGATTTCACATACCCTTGCATCATATTTCTGTGCTTCATTTTACTTCATTTTCTGTGTTTTTCATGCCAACAATGTCATCAAATGATCAAATGCAGTCAGTGAAACTCATAATTGTTCTTATTTTCACCGGAAAGAATTTGGCTAGTGGAAATTCTGTTTGGCTGGTAACTTTAGAAAGTTACCAGACAAATTGGCTCGTGATCAAAAAAGTTAATTTAGAACCCTGGGTATGACCCAGCTAACACAGTTACGTTGCCCTTACGTAACTAGGACGTAATTTGATGACCAAACTTTCGTCGCCACAACGTAATTACAATACGTCGTGGCAACCAGAAAAGTGAAAGTCGAGGATTTGTAACGACAACGTAATTTGGTTACGTTGTCAGATGGTCGTGACAACGTCGTGTCTTCATAGTTGTCAGTTGGTCATCAACAGGTAATTGAAAACCGCAGCCTATTCTAGGGCGGACTTGCATTAGCTGCTAGCAGTCCTCATTTGCCCCAAACTATTCCGGCAGATATCCCCTAGCCGTTTTTAAGCAAAGCCGATATTTTGCATGGCAGATTGACATAAATTATGAATGTAGTGTTGCTGTAGCAGTCGGCCTAGATGTTACTTGGGATTACAACTAACTGTGTTACAGAGAGTCATTAATTATTTCGAGCTCCCAGCCATACCAACACACAACGTTATCCTATGTTGTAATTGTAAATGAAACAGGGACTTACTGGACCAAGTTATATGCAAGAACTTTATTTAAAAAGAAAACATGTCGAAAAGAAGGCCGTGGTTCCAGCAGCTATACTCCTCCAACTGAAGAGACCAGTTGCGCCTATCAACGAAACAATACACAAACAAAAAAGGTGAGTGTCAAGTCCACCCTATTTTACCTGTCTAGCTTTGAATCTGTCATTTTAAACATGATACAATATAACTGCCCATTGCTATTTGTTACCTTAATGGTCTGTGCTGGAGCATGTTTCAAAGTCTCTCCTATCAGGATCTCAACCTCCTTCTCTCCCAGCCCTGCCTTCCATTTCATAACTGCTTCTGCAATTGGACAGACAACACAAACATATACATTCAGTGTTAAGTGAGATCATCAAAATTTTAAGAAATTTTATGTGATTCTTTCACAGAAAGAAGTGCTCAGACTCAACGTTTAATTGTTGTGCACACAGTTGTGCCAATGAAAGGCAACTTCTCCCTTTTCCCCTTGAAGCTGTAGCAGCTCCAGACAGCATTTGTTGCCACCGACCGCATCACTCTCCTGACGCACTCTCCAGGAGTGGCCCCACCAGTGAGGCTGAGATGGTGAATCTATTGAAAATAACCAGGCCTTGAAGGTAACCACATTCAACTGGCAATTTCAACAGTACATAATTCTTATTTTAAACTGTTTAATTTATGTTGGCAGTTAATATACCAAATTAGGTAGGTTATAAATTACAGGACAGTTCAACTTGAATTAAGCATTATACTAGCGACCTACCACTTTCTTTCTGAACTCGTTCATCTTGAGGCGCTCCTCAAGATCCTGAAGGTCTTTTACGCATTGTGCCGCAACAAAGTTGAGTGCTGGCTCCTCACTTTGTCTTCCCTGGCTCCTGCGCAACAGAAGAAGTATCTCCCTCTGGCTTGCTTCAATTGTCTCCACCTTTCGAAGGAGAACTTGTGGTGTATCTGTAATTATGAATCACCTTCCATTACCACCGCGGTCACAGTGTCTGCAAACATGCTAGCGATTATTAGGCTACTTTAGGCTATATGGTAGATTAAGTTGAAATATGATGTTTAAAAAGGCATACCTTGGAGTTTTCTTGGCTCCCAAGCTGTCGCTGGCCAAGAGGGTCTCTTGTCTAATTTGGCAACATAGCAATATCGTGATTATATGAAAGTCTGTGTTTTCTTAGGAAATGTTCGAAAATCAATTCATGTAAAATGGTCAGTTTACCTTCGACAAAATGCTGGGTCAGAGTCATGGAGCGCTGGGATTCTGGTAGTTCATCTGCAAGCAAAATACAGATACAAAATACATGAAAATGATTTTGCAATGGTAGTGACATTATTAATTTAGATTATTTACCATCAGTTCCATCTGTTGCCAGGGTCGGAGGTGGAGGGTTTGGGAATGAATCTGAGACTGTGGACATAGATGGGAATACATTTGAGAATGTGTAGAATTATCGAATCAACAGTATTTTCTATGTTGTAGATTTGTAATTGATTACTGTGAAATATTTCTGTCAAATACTGTGTATCTTGAGTGACTTGGTTGTTTTTTGCCGTACTTTTTGCTTTCTTTGGCCGGGGAGGGGTTGGAAGTTTAGCTGGAAACAGATTTGAAAGTTTGTCACAATGTAAAGTTTAAAGATATGCAGTTGTCTATTAAACTGATGGACTATCATAATGGCTAGTAAATAATAACTTTTTTATAGACAACAAATAATAAACAAAGACAGAAAAGACAAAAAGTGAGGACTTTACCTATATCTATCTTCTTTTTTAAAGAGTCTGTAGTTGCTTTGGTTCGTGGAAATGTTCCATCTTAAGAGCATGCACATTATTAAGTTATTGCATTTAGCCATATTTCAATGGTCTAGTACTCTATTGAATGAGTATACATTGTATACCTACCTCGACGTTTTGTCTTTTTCATCGGCTCAACTTCCCATGATGAACCCTCATCTAAATAGGTCACCTAACACACAGTCTTTGTTTTCCATGATCTCACTCTAAATCCTTTTTTCTGTTTCGTTTCAGCAGCAGACAAATGAGTACCACACCAAATATGTTTTTGGTAAGTTCTTACCTTCACTGCTGTCTCCAAATTTGTTAGGTCTTTTCTTTTTTCTCGGTTGGTCCTCCTCCGTTTCGACGGCAGACTTGTCCTCAGCTGTCTTGCTCCATCTGAGTGCTCTCTCAAAATCACCTGAAGTATCAAATAGTAACAGTTAAGTCAAATCAAATAGCTACAGTTAGAGTTAAACAATGAATACATTTTTGTACAAAGCTTATGTCGATTTCAACTGACCAGTTGCCGCAAAGATCCGGACTCTTCTGCTGATCCACAGCTCCTCATCCGGGATCTCCTGTTTTTTTGCCCTTTTGGTCAGGTTGGATGGTGGCCAGTAGCTGTATTGTTGCTGAAATGCATAAAACACCATTGTAATTACTGTATAATATAAATATAAAATGTTACTTGCATACATTTTACAATTAATTATCCAAGATCTCCTTGTCAACAATTATCAAGAAGTAATGTATGCCCTTGAAAAGTTTAGCAACCAATCAGAATCGAGTATTCAACAACGCCACGGTATAAATAGTTAGCAAGGGTTGTTAGAATATGACATTTACCTCATTTTCTTCATAGGTCCAACACTGTGCCACTATTCCCACCAGGTTTTCCTCAAGGAATTCTACAATGTAGTACATTCTGTTGAAAATAGTAAGACAAACAGTTACTTAAAACATTACCCTTTCCATAGTAAATAATATACTATGCGAGTATACTTTCACAACATTTATACATACTCATAGTTTGTGTAAGATTTTCATGAAGATCGTTTTATCCCCCATT